>NC_133538.1:283967980-284269066 GCF_048544455.1 Silene latifolia | reverse complement strand
CTCCCGCAAATGACTCCACTCAGCCGAGAACGCATCTCGAGAACCAGAGACAAACAATCACATCCATCAACAACAATCAATCAACAACCGTCACGAAACCAATCAACAAGCACTAATTACAGCACAATCACCACACATTATGTAACTAATGTAGGAAACCCTACCGAAAGCACAACAATGATCGGAGGTATCATCACAAATTGTATCAAAAAAAGCCTCTTCTACAAAACCTCCTTCTATCATACAAACACATAAACACTACCAAATCACAATCTACACAAAACCCCAAATCCCCATATTAGGGTTTAACCAACTTAAAGGAAATACTATAAAAACGGTACATAGATCTTACCCTCGACGCAAGGATCCCAACGGTATAACGAACGGTGAAATCCGACCTTCCAAACTCCGGGATTTGCTAACAATGCGATTAAAGTGAAGAACGTACTTTGCTTTCTCTCTTGACAGTAAATTAGGTTTTGAAAAGTGTTTAAGAACAATGACGAAAAAGATTATATACCTTAATCGCATAATTAACAAAACCCGAGAAATAACTCCCCAGAAACCTATTTACTCGATCGAGTAGCTAAGGTACTCGATCGAGTGCCCCCTTACTCGATCGAGTATCCTAGTTACTCGATCGAGTACCCAACAGGTCAGAAACTATTTTAAAACGCAACTCACCCTTACTCGACAGAGTAAGGCCTACTCGATAGAGTACCCAAAGACTCATAACTACGGAGTATTACAGTCTTCCCTCCTTAAAAAGAACTTCGTCCCCGAAGTTCAACCATACTCAAAAACAAACATACTAACTCGATCAAGACACAACAACGTGACTAAGAACTCAAAACAAATCTCCAACCCAAACATGAACTCGTAACACCAACTCCACTAACTATTCCTACCTCCACAACATGGCTCACGATATCATATCGACTCCATTATATCTCTCTCAACACTAACTCCATACACTACCAACTAGCTCCGTAATACATCATCCAGAGCCAATCCAATATCAAAATACCCATAACATCAAACGGAATGTTACATTCTACCATCCTTAAAAGGAACTTCGTCCTCGGAGTTTACTTACACTCATAAACATCATCATGCCACTATCAAAACTCTCGAACTCCTAAACATCACACTACTACAAGCACGGCCATGGCCGTTTAACAACATCAACCACAAAACAAATCCCTCCTTTACGCTATGCTAACACTTTACTTCCAATTATTTTACAACATGCACAACCATGAAACTCACTTTTATCGCATCCTACTCCTCTTAAGACAAATGTTACGTCCTCGTAACTCACTAATACTAAATCCTTAGTTAAATCATCTCATCATCCTCATCACCAGCACATGTCAACGATAACCGCCTATAACCTCATTTCTATAACCATTCCTATTTCCAAGGCTTTCTTACCTAAACAGTTCTCATACTTCAATTCACTCTGCACTCCATCTAACTAATACCGCAAAACCCTTAGCATAACCAATACTCCAACTCTTCCACATTACCGCAACATGACATACCTCTCTATATAGACTATATAAAACTTCTATCGCCAAAAGCATAACTCACGATCCACACTTGTTACGTACACTCACACAAGATCCTCAAGTTCTTTTCTTTCATCACTGCAAAACTCATACATGACTTAACAAGACACTAAATCCAAACACCCTTTCCTCACTGGCCCAACGAAAGATTAAAACCACCCTGCAGCTTTCAGATCATTACCACACATGTTCTACGAATCACTTGCCATGACTATGTGCACCAATTTCTCATCTACAACAAGATCAAATGTTCTGTACAACCTCTTACAACTGTGCCCTATCAACAGAAAATCACTATACCATCACAATAACAAAACATACACAACTTTCTCCCATATCACACTCTACCCTCACACCCAAGTTGAAACTGGTAAGAAACATCAACAAACAAAACAACAGTCTACATGTTCAACCAAAACTCACAAAGAATAACAGCAAACAAAACAACAATCTATGTATAACTGGTATGCACTTTCGAAAACTCGTATCATAATCATCCCGCCTACTCCACCACAACCGGTGACGGCATCACAACACTGTCACCAACAATCGCACCGCAGTGCGAAAATACCCGCATCACAACACGAAGTACCGTGCCCGGATCACCACCCGAGGCATCACAACCGCACCAATAGACATCACAACTTACTCAAACCCATAAACACTGACTCAGCATAACTTCTCAGACAAGAAAAACTTACTCAAATCCACTTTATTAAATCACAACGCAACATATTATATGGATAAACAGATAAGCACCTCATGAACATCATCTCTACCATTTCACGGAATACGCATGTGTTATCAATACACATAAAATTATAACTAGCCATGCCAAATCAATCAAATTATTACCTTTTTAGCCTCATTCCATTAGATTGTCGTACCCTACATATAGCACAAACATTCATATAACAACTTTATAACTATCACACCATACCGCTTCTCGTGAGGTTAGAACCTCACACAAACATTTATACACATCATAGACCCATAATCACATCCAAATAGTCAATCCTGATCACGTAAGTTACCACTCGATAAAGGTTACCTGTCGCCCGAGCTTAACTCATAAGCCCCTCATAACATATTTTCCCATTCGCATAACAATCACCTCATGCCATACCATTAATATTCAACCACTAGCCCTCGCCTCATATAACCACATCTTATACTTCCTTACAACCATACATATCAATCCGGCCTTTATGAAATCAACCTCTCTAGGACTGTTGTCTTTCTTATCTATCATCACCCTTAACCACTAGTGACAACACCACAATACCACCACTGCTCGTATATCAAACCTCTTACACTCATATCAAAACGACACGGTTTTTCTCCTATCTTTGGTTAACATCCCCAAATAAAGAACATCAACCCATCAACAAATTACCTCAACATTATTCCCAATACTATCCTTAATTGTATCGTCATCTAACTTTCCACCAAAATATCATATCGTGTAAATACTCCACCAACTCTTACTCCCTTAATTCCTCGAAACTCATTATTAATCATGTTGTCCTGAAGCTCCCATATAACCATTAACTAACATCCTCATGATAATATCACACATTTCGATGATTCCTTACCTTTATATCACATAACTCCGGTGAAAATTTTCCTTAGCTTACTTTTTACTCTTCTTTTCTCTTCACATTCAACAATACCATTTAATAGCTTAACTCCTTATTACTTCTATCTAATTCTTTAGTGCTCCGGTTACCTTCTCATTCCGCCAAAGCTCAAATCCCATTATTTCATGTCGATATCATCTCACTCTTTCTTACCATGGATCTTCTCTTATTATGCTATCGCTCACACTTGCCACTAACCTATCTATAAAATCAACGTTCACTGTTTAAAGAACTTCATCTCATGCCGTTAATTGCCCAAGGAAATCACACCTTAGTTTCACCTCTTAATAAACCAAATCTCCCAAACTCACTCATTGTCTACAAGTCCACCTCGCGGCATGTCTCCATCTCAGTTCACTATAGACCACCATTCTCCATCCCTCTACAACAACCTTTCATTACAGATATTCTTAACCAACACAATCTAACCATCTCCCTCCATAATTATTACACAATTCAAGTTGCTACTATCCACATCCTTCCTGTCAACCCTTTAGTCTCACATTCCTTACACTTACATTACTCCTTACTCACATCCACTTGTCTTTACATCACTCAAATTCGCGAATATATCACTCACCATGTCTCACCAAAACTTGCACCATGCCTCAATCAGCTCATCAATGTTTTTTTTTTCCACTTCTCGGCAAAACCACATATAGCTCATCTCCTCCCACCAAACTCATACTCACCATAAGGTGCCACTCACCACCCCATAAGATTGGGTAACTTACGTATAAAGACCAACATACATGTAAAACAATGCATACAGAAGCAAAATAACAACTTTGAATTAAACATAATATGCAACTAAGTCCAAAGATAAGCATATGACCCGAATCATGGGTCACTAGATCGAGTACCGGCCACTCGATCGAGTAAGGGACTTACTCGATCGAGTAGGTGAAGATCAGAAGCACGTAAAACAAATCACCAGGGCTACTCGATCGAGTAACTAACGTACTCGATCGAGTTCCCCCCTACTCGATCGAGTACCAAGGCTACTCGATCGAGTACCCCAATTCTCAGCACTGTCCAGTTTTCGTAAAATAGTCATAACTCACTCATTACTTGGTCGTTTTGGGCGTGTGACCTATCGTTAGAATCGTAAAAGGACAAGCTATCACCTCCAATTGGAATCACATAAAAATCATTTATGAATCTCAAGTTATAACAGTTTAAAGACAACCTCTTTATAATCGAAAAACACAACTACTTGATTTTACTTCCAAACAACTTAAACAACAACCAAGCAAACAATACCAGTCCAAAACTCATAAAACCAGTATTCATAATCATATGTTACTATTTTCAAAAGCCAAGCAACAACATTAATCATGCACATAGATTATTTAACTTGTCAATCACGATTTACCCACATGCTTTTATTTTATAACTTTACGCACACAATAACATAATATACGACATAAAATCCCCTATTCACATGTTACAAACATTGCAATATTATTAAAATCCATTACCCACATAAACATGTTCCACACATGAATTTCATATTTTTATGCAATTACTTACTTAATCTCTTCCAACCAATTCATCCATTACAGTTACACACTTCTTACCACATATACACATGAACAATAGTGGACAAGTACATAAACTTATCATACAACCTTATGCAAACCAAATATACGTATACGACACAACATTCCTATGCACATGTTATATTATGCCACATTATGAATCATCCATCCTGCAACATCATCATTCATCACATATTATCACATATGAACTACTTCCTTTTTCTACCACATCATTCATCATTCCCATATACTTTTCCTACAATTCAAAACAACATTGTAAACCAACTATCATGCTTTCAATCAACAGCTTACGAAATCACATCATCACCATCTTTTCTACACATTCCCCATTCTCCACATACATACATCCACTGATTCATGCCACACATCACCATATAGGTACACAATTCACAAGATAAACACATAGCGATCCCGACTCATATCCCATGGTGACCGGTTCAAAATTGTAGGGCGAGTTCGCGACTTTAGGACGTCTCCCAAGCCTTTGCATTAGCTCCTACAACCTTTACCCCGGTTCATTTTAATTGACTCCCTATATTCATTAAATTCATTGGTTACAGGTTTCGGATCGTCGCTCGATACCATTTGTAACACCCCCATACTCCAAGTGCCTTACCAGACCAATCGGTATAAGGATGCCACCATCTCGGTTTCCTAAGGCAATGATAATCATAAGACAATAACGAAACATACTTAAAAGTAAATAATGTTTAAAGTGATTACATAGCAATTCCAAACCGATAAAAAGAAATACAAGATTCTCGGACGGTCTTCATCGCTAAAACTATCAAAGCTATAAAACATCGTCGACACAAAATGAAGACTTCTAACTGCCACGTGATGACTCATCCCAGCTATCCCATACGCGTCATATCATACCTGCTCAATAACTGCTCACCACCCCCGAATGGATCACCACATTTTTTAAAACATTTAAACGGGGTCAGTACTAATCACACAATTTATATAATCCAACAACACAACAAACAACACAGCTCAAACGGTCACACACACACAATCACACCACTCCCATCAATCTCCGTCACCGACTGTCCACTGGACCAGCCCTGCCAGTGGGGGACCGCAGCCGTTCCCACCTAAGCCCCGCTCATCATACCGAGCGATAACCCTGTCCCATTAATGTGCACATCCCCTCCCGTGGCGGGTTCCACGGAGGGCGAAACTAGGGCGTGAAGCCACTCCCGCAAGTGACTCCACTCAGCCGAGAACGCATCTCGAGAACCAGAGACAAACAATCACATCCATCAACAACAATCAATCAACAACCGTCACGAAACCAATCAACAAGCACTAATTACAGCACAATCACCACACATTATGTAACTAATACGAGTAGGAAACCCTACCGAAAGCACAACATCAATGACGGTATCAACGGCTATATCAAAAAGCCTCTTCTACAAAACCTCCTCCTATCATACAAACACATAAACACTACCAAATCACAATCTACACAAAACCCCCAAATCCCCATATTAGGGTTTAACCAACTTAAAGGAAATACTATAAAAACGGTACATAGATCTTACCCTCGACGAAAGGATCCCAACGGTATAACGAACGGTGAAATCCGACCTTCCAAACTCCGGGATTTGCTAACAATGCGATTAAAGTGAAGAACGTACTTTGCTTTCTCTCTTGACAGTAAATTAGGTTTTGAAAAGTGTTTAAGAACAATGACGAAAAAGATTATATACCTTAACCACATAATTAACAAAACCCGAGAAATAACTCCCCGTAAACCGGCTACTCGATCGAGTAGCTAAGGTACTCGATCGAGTGCCCCCTTACTCGATCAAGTATCCTAGTTACTCGATCGAGTACCCAACAGGTCAGAAACTATTTTAAAACGCAACTCACCCTTACTCGACAGAGTAAGGCCTACTCGATAGAGTACCCAAAGACTCATAACTACGGAGTATTACACTTAGTCTTAATATTAATGCCATTCGTGACTAGACAGGGAGTAATCCGACCCGAGGGACCGCACCAATCATTTTATAACTATCCCCCGGGTGGATTTCCTCCTCCTCCTCCTCCCCCCTTCTAACCATGATGCAGGTACTTATACTACTTATGCTCCCGGTCCGGATTTTTGTGGTTCGGATTATGTAGTTGAGGCATTTAATGGAGGATATGGAGGATTTGGTGGATTTGGTGGCGGATATGGTGGTGGCTATGGTGGTTATAGTAGCTATGGAGATGGACTTGGAAGTGGGCAAAACATTGGTGAATATGTCACTCCTCTCCAAAGTGATGAACCAAGTGGAAGTGGTGAAGCATCCGGAAGTGGTAGTGGTAAGAAGAAAGGGAGAAAGGGGTTCAACTTTTGGCCCTTTTCTTGAATGAATGATGAATGGAAGAGTCCCCCGTATACATACTAGCTTGGGGGGAGGCTAGCTAGTCTAGTAAGTTTTCTTTGCTTTGCACTTTAGTTTATTTTCTCGCAACCCATTAAATATGACCCCTTGTCCTTCTTGTTTATGTGCTTTGAGCCATTTTTATGGTTTAGTTGGGTGATTTACATGTTGGCACATTGAGGACAATATTGTGTTTAGGGGGGGAGGGGGATTGTATTTGCATTGTAGTGTAGGTTGCATTTAGGAAAATCTGAAAATTTTGAGAAAATTGTGTACTTTTGCTTGCTTAAAGCCTACTTTTGTCCTCTTGCTTATCCTAATAATAGCTTATAGCTAATGATTTATTCTTATTTGATGGATAATTGCTACATGGGGATGTCTTGACATAGTAGGTGGGAGATGGAAAATGAACCGAATAGGCTTGATCTTGACTATTGGCAAGATACAAAATTGGTAAGGTAGAACCTCCTAGGCCGGTGCATTCCATTTCCGGTCTCACTTAGATGAGTGTAGGTCTCCTTATGGTGTGTGTTACATCAATAACGCACAAGTATGGTCTTGATTTTGTCTCTTTATAAGCATGCATTCATTTGTTGTTAGCATTTTGGAGCCATTCACATGATTAAATTTGCCTTTTTGAACCCCTTCATAAAATTTATCCTTAGCTACATATAAAAATTATCTACCTTATTGAGTTAGTAGCTTTGATTAGTTGTGACTGGGTGCTCATTTGAGATTTGTTCTATCTTGAAATATAGTTGTGAGCTTGGTTTTAATGCTCTTGAAGAAAAAAAGTAAGAAAAGAAAAAGAATTGAAAAAAAGAAAGAAAAGAAAAAAATGATGAAAAGAAAAATGATAGAAATGAATTGAAAAAGAAAAGATGAGAAAGAAAGAAAAAAAAGCATGATGTGAAAAAAGAGAAGCATGGTTTGTATTTTGGAAGAGAAGAAGAAGATGATGTAAGAAGCCCTCATGTCTTATTCATATATTTTGGAGAGCATTCTTATGATTTTTATCAAAAAATTTGGGAATTAGCTCCACATATAAATCATTTGTTCCCCTTTCTTACCCATTACTTATTTGCCTTCTTCTTACCCATATGGCTTCTTTTTCATGCTTGCATTTGAATGTTTTGACTTATGGTTTTGAAATAATTACCATATTAGATTGCGGGCACATTTTCATGAGTCGAGGATAGGTTAATATTTTCACACAAAATATCCTTTTACATGCAAATGAGTTTGAGTGCATCATGAGAGTCCATTAGTCAAAAGATCATGCAAGATCTTAAAGCTTCGTTCCAAGTCTTCCATGCTACGCCGTCATGTAAATCTCATCCATGTTTTTGCATTATTCCTTATGCCCATGTTGTCTCGGGTTTTGAATTATTATGCTTAGCTTGTTTTAGGATTTTGCAGTTGATGGGATTTGTTTTCTTGCTTAGGGACAAGCAAGAGTTTAGCTTGGGGGAGTTTGGCGACTCTGCTGGGGACAAACTACTACATACAAAAGCAAGCTAAATTTCTTATTGTCCTAACTATTACATCAAAACCAAATGAAATTGCAATTGTAAATTGTCTTAAAAAGCATAAATAGAACAAATTTTCCTGAATGAATATCCATTGGCCTCTAAAAAGCATGTCAACGCCCTTATGAGTTGATCATATTTCTGCGCATGAGCAATACACAAGCATATGTAAGCAATTGATAAGATATAAGCATGAAATATCAAAGGCAAGAAAGGATTAATCTTATCAAAATGGCCATGAGAGATTTCAAATAGAACCACCGTAATCCACTTGTCAGCAAGAGATGGAGCATCATGCTTAAGACCATAAAAATAACCGTTAGTGCATAAATTATAATCTTGAATGGTCTCAAATTGGTGGTATGAGAACTCTAAGTGGTAGGACTCATCAAAAATGGGGGGTTCATCTCACTTAACCTTTAAATGAAAATCACTAAATCCTCCATCAACTTCGAATGGGTCAACTACATCCCATGTGAAAGAATTTTCAAAGGTTTCAAAAGACTCGGGTAAAACCTTATCCTTTTCATGATAATCGGGCCCAACATCATCCATGGCACGTGTGTCAACTACCTCCTCCACGAAATGGTTAATTGGAATGACAATAGGGGGAATTTCAACCAAGAAAGTCAAACTATAGTCATCGTCATCCAATAATTCAAAATTATTAGATTGAAAAAACTCACATTGGGGAGGTAGAAAGGCAAAATGAGAAAAGATAGGCTCACGTGGTCTCGGTTTCTCTTGAGAATTTTTTTCCAAACGAGCCTGTAACACTTTGAGCTCCTTTTCGATGCGCCAATAATGGAATTGGCGTGCTACCTCCCACATTTGACATTGGTTAGCCATGAAATCAGAGAAATGCCAAAGTTCTAGCCCGATCATGTAGTAAACACTCCCATTACTCAAATTTAGAGCCAATTCACGGGTCTCAAAATCCATGCCATCAAGCACGAGTTGAACCATGTAATCCCCATCAAGGACATGTCCAAGAGAGAGGAGACTATCGTAAAAATGGTAGAACCGGGCAAGATAGTCATAAAAAGGCTCATCTTTGAGTTGGGGGGAGAATCTGTCATTCATTATGAAAGACCAAGCTTTATTACCTAGAAAATAGGCACTAAAACTACAAAGAAACTGTAATAAGATCCCAAGGAACAAGTGTTCCCCGGGACAAAATAAAATAAGATAGAATCCAATAACTAATTAGCAAACAAAACCGTGCTCCCCGGCAACGGCGCCAAAATTTGATAGGCTATCGCACACCTTTGCAAAAATAAATACACTAGACACAAATGAATGTAGTACGTAGAGGTCGAATCCACAGAGAGACGGTATTTGTTAATTAGTTGTTATGAAGTGAATTTTATCTTGAGCCGACGCGGTTGATAGATTGATTTGATTTATGTTGATGTAAAAAATAATAATAAAGAAAGAGTCTAGAGAAGTCGGGTCACACATGCAAATATATGTAAATGCTTTATGTCAAACTCGGATTAGATAGTAATGATAATTGTTTAGGCTTAAAGACACCCACCTCTCGATATTAGTGTCAAACATAGAACGGGTCCTAACGATCTCTCGATATGGCTAGGTCGTCTATTAAAACACACTTAGTCTAATTCATTTTCGTGCCTCTCGACTAATAAAAACGAATTAACAAATTTAATCTAAGACAATGGCCAATAATCAAAGATTAACAATAAGGTACAAGCATGATATAGAAACTATTATGTGATCCCTAAGCATCCTAATTTATCATGTTACAAATACTTTTTATGCATGACTCCCTTTATCCCCTAGACAAGATATACTACTCTTGCATTATGTAAATCAAGCTAATGATGAACAAAATGATAAACATAATGATAAAGAAATAATACTAGAAATGAATTACCTCAACAAAGGAAATGGAAATGGAATTGAAGAACAATGCAAAAGGAAATAACTTGGAAATGAAATTGCAATTTGTAATACTTAAAAGAAATGATAACAAACTAATGAAAACTAAACTACTCTAAGCTAATCTAACTACTGAAGTTTAGAGAGAATTCTATGTGGAAAAATGTGTGTAAGAGAGATGCCCAAAAAGTGTCGACCAAAGCTTTTATTTATAGGGGAACAAGGAAGTAACATTCGGGCATAGAGGGGTCTAACTCCGATCGGGGTCGTGGCTTTCCAGCTCCGTCTTCTTAATTCCTCTAGTTAATGCTCAAGGAATCCAAAGTTGATGTTTAATGCCTTGTTTAATCACCCGGTTAAGCTCAAAAAACATGGCATCCAATGTATTTTAGAATCCTAAGCTTCCACCTAGTTGGACTTGAATTTTTGAGCTTGACTTGCATTTGACTTCATTTTGCATTTCTCATTTTAATCCACATCTTCATGCATGCAACACTACAATGTTGGTCCAACTCATGCTCCACTCCTAGCCTTGTATACTAGCTCTTGCAAATTTGTTAGAAATAAGCTCCTAAAAGCTCAAGTTCCTACAAAATGTGACAAACCATGCAAAGACAACTAGAATACAATATTAGCTCATAAAACCACTAAATTAGTGCAAATGACATATATATTAGAGCTAAAGTAAGGGGTTAAAATGGACTTATCAAACACACCCGTACTCTTCGTTAATATTAATCAAACAAAGTATGTGAAATAGAGCCGATTATATGGCCCAGGCCCTCTAGCCCGACCCGACCTAGCCCGATTTTTCCCCGGGTTGGGCCTCGATTTTAGGCCATAAAATCCCACGTTCCGAAGCCCATGACCCGATTCAATATAATAGGGCCGGGTTTGGGCTGCCTTTTCGACCTGAATTTTGGCCCGGCCCGGCCCGAACATACGCAAAATTTACGAATATGTACAATTTAAGAATGTTAATAAGCATTTAGTAAAATAATTAACCAATCAATTATTGTATTGTAAATAAGCCGTAGTCACTTGTTTACAAGTATTAGTTTGATAAGGTTTAGTATTTTCCTTTACCAGTATTTATATGATAAAAAATGAGCTAATGATTTTGTATCACACTAGTGCCGATAAATTTTTTACCATTATCGGCGGGCTAAGTCAATGTTTTTGAACCTAAAGAACAACAAATATCAAATCAATTACAATACTACAACAACATACAGTTAGTACCGCACTAAAATATATTATTACACTACTAAAAAATGTGCATTTAGTTTGTATGAGTCACCTCAAGTGATGAGTCATAATTATATACATATTTATGTCTCCCCTTAATTACTTTTAAACGGTTAGAGATTATACCTTTTGATCCCGAGCCAGAAAGGACTTTTCGCTACAGACGAAAATTTCAAAGAGAAGTAAGTCAAGTGGAAGACTTGAGTACACTTGACTACGAGCGGTATACTTTCGTAGAAGACTCGTCCTTAGAAGAGGACACACTTATTTCTGCACCTGTAGTTTCTACAACATCAAAGATGCCAACGTTGGCAAGTCACTCCGAACCCACGGTTGATTCTATTCCTAAAGGCTTCAAGCTCCCTACCGCTGATAAGGGAACTTTTGAGATCAAGCCATAATACATAAGCCTAATAGAGAGGAATTTATTTGGAGGAAAAGCTGGAGAGGACCCCGCAAAGCACATGGAAAATTTTGTTACTTATTGTTGTTCTATTCCTTTGACAGTTGGGGTGTCTCAAGATCAAGTCAAGCAAACTTTATTTCCTTTCTCTTTGAGAGATGATGCAGCTGAGTGGTTAAGAGACTTAGACATGGAGTTCGACGCAATTACCAATTGGACTTCTCTAGCTCTTGCATTCTACAAGAGGTATTTTCCACCACAGAAAACTAATGCATTGAGAAGACAGATTACAAGTTTTAAACAAGGTCCTACTGAGGATTTTAATGAAGCTTGGATACGGTTCAAAAGATTAGTTCGGCCCGTCCCTCACCATGGCTTCGAAATTTGGTTCCTTTGCAACCAGTTTTACAACGGGTTGTATGATGATCATATAGCTCTACTTGATTCAGTTGCCAATGGGAGATTCCAAGATAACACTAATGATGGTAATGCTTGGAAGTTGATTGATCAAATAGCTACTCACACAGCTGAGTATGGTAACCCCAGGAGAAGTAAGAGAGGAAGTGGTACAGATAGTGCTATCGCAGCACAACTGGAGGCTCTAACGGCTCAAATAGCCAAATTGAAGACTACCCAGTCCTTGGGTAAGCAAGAGATGGTTCACATGGTTCAACAAGAAGTGTCCTGCGAGAGATGTGGTATAGATGGCCACACTGCGGCCAAGTGATGAGTACTATAGAGCAAGTTCATGCCTTCCAATCTTTCAAGCAAGGTACACCATATTCTAACTTCTTTCAAGCTCCTCAACAAGGTACCTATATTATTCCTTCAAATCGTAGTAATCAGCCACAAGGAGGTTATCAAAGGCCAAATCAAGGAGGTTTTCAACAATTTTAACCTCCTCCCCAAGCTCCAAGTAATGAGGTGTCGGAGTTAAAAGCTCTATTGCAACAAACTTTGATGATGCAACAAAAGCAAACGGCTCAAATCTCCGAACTTATGGCTCATAATAAGATGTTGGATATTCAAGTTACTCAAATGGCGGCTCAAAATCCATCAAAACAGTCTGGTCTTCCTCCTCAAGGTAAACAAGCTCATGAGCAAGTTAATACAATTTCTTTGAGGAGCGGTACTTCTTATAACGGTCCGAACATGCCCACTAATGAAGATGAGGTTCCCTACATGCATCCTAAGGGATTGGAAATTTTGGAGCTAAGTGATGATGAAAAACAAGTTGACAAAGTTGAAACACGAGCTGAGAATAAAAGCGAGAAAAATCAACATAGCGAATCTGCCAAGGTTCCTCGATCGAGTAGCATTAGGCTCGATCGAGGAACTTCAGTACTCGATCGAGTGTCAACAGGGCTCGATCGAGGAACCTCCATGGTCGATGACGGTGTTTCAAAAAGTTGATTCTAAAGCGAAGGAAGCCGAGCCGATTACTATTGCACTACCTTTTCCGCATCATCAACAAAAGTCTAAGCTGGACAAGCAGTTTGGAAGGTTTATGGAGGTAGTGAAAAATCTGCAAGTGACAGTGCCATTTACTGAATTGGTAACTCAAGTGCCGGCGTATGCTAAATTTTTAAGAGAAATCTTATCAAAGAAGCGGTCTTTTGATGAGGTGGAGACAGTAGCATTTACTCAGGAGTGTGCGGCCGCATTGCAGGCTAACTCACCACCAAAGCTTAAAGATCCAGGGAGTTTTTCTATTCCTTGTCATATTGGTAGTATAGCTATTGATAGAGCCCTTTGTGATTTATGGGCTAGTGTTAGTGTCATGTCATATTCAATATGTAAAAAGTTAAATATGGGTCAAATCCGTATCACTAATATGACCTTACAAATGGCCGACAGATCTTTAAAGAAACCTATGGGTGTCTTAGAGGATGTGCCCGTTAGAGTAGGGAAGTATTTCATTCCAGTTGACTTTATTGTTATGGATATGGCTGAGGACTCTCAAGTACCCATCATTCTTGATAGACCATTCCTTCACACTGCAGGAGCACTCATAGATGTTAGGGATGGTAGTCTGACACTAAGAGTTGGGGATGACACTATTAGATTTGTTCTTGATAATATTTTAAAACGTCCTCCTGATTTAAAAGCTTCTTATCATATGATTAATGTTTTTGATCCCACTTCTGATTGCCTTGCTTTGTGTTCTGATAGGAATCCACCTGACGCCCCTACTATTGCGTCATATCCATGGAGCAAGGAAGTGGATGAGATAGAGAAGCTTATTTGTGGAGATGATTCTCCTCCTGAGATGGTTCACAGATGTGATGAGAGTGTTGATATAGAAGCTGAGTTGGATGCTTTGGAAGCTGAAATTTTCAGAGAAGAGCCAGTTAGAGTTTTTGATGAAGCTTCTATGACAGACGAAGTGCCTTATATCCTTCCTCAAGAGGATGACCTGAAGAATGATAAACATTGCTCATATTTTATATTAGATTTTGAGTTTGATGAGCCAGGACATTTTTCATTGTTTTTATTCTTTGCTTGGACTATTTATTGGTGCTACTTATGCTTGTGTGTAGCACATGCGCTACTTTTTGATTTACTATTACGAGCTTTAACTTGTATTGATTATGATTTGTGTGCGCATTTGTTTTTAATGCAGATTTCTTGCTCGACAGTAGGTTCCTCGATCGAGTGTCATGGGGCTCGATCGAGTCACCTTGTCTTTTGGGTATTTTTCGTCGCTGACGATGTGGAATTGCGCGATTGATGATTTTTTTCCCCTATTTTTGCAACTGGTTTGGGGGAATCATAAGCTCTTATCCGGTATTCTCTTCCCTTGTACCTTCTTTAATTGTATTATCTATTTCTTTTCCATTCCTCTTGTTAGTTGTGTCCTCTAGGTTGCTGGATTTGTGTAATTGCTATGTTGTAGGTGTCACAATTGGGACACTGTGACATTTAGGTTTGGGGGAGGAGTTTATTTATGTTATGTGATTTACTTATTGTTGTGTGTTTTTATATCAAAAATCCATAAAAATTAAAAATTTCAAAATACAAAAACATGTCTTTTCCTTTGTTTTAGGTTGAGTCTTGGTGAATTAGATAACAATGATGTTAAATTGCATTATTTTTTCATTTGAATCTCAAATAGTTGTTCATGTACATTGTTTTGACTCGTTAGCCATGAAAATAAAGCTCATAATTTAAGTCTTAACTGTATTGACATGCCTTATATTGATTAGATTTGACAATATTAAGTTGGTAAACTACTTAAATTCTGAGGTCTATAGAGCTTCCTAGGCCAGGAACATCAATAAATTTGTCGCATTGTCAATTAGGCTTGAGTGTAGTTTCTCCTTGTGGAATGTGTAATATCAAATTGCATAAGTGTGACATTGATTTCTTGATACTTTTATTGCTTTCATTTGACTAAATACATGTGGATAGGCAGTTCTTACCGTTCAAATAAGCCTTACAATTGCCTTCTTGTTAGCCCGTTTGAACCCTTGTAGTCGTTCTATATCCTACATTTATTAGCTACAATCCTAGAATTTGCCTACCTTTTCGGGACAGTCGCAGTTGCTTGTTTATCATAATTATTTTGCTATTATGGTTGGGTTGGGACTTATTGTTGTCTTGTGGGTATAGCAAAATACTTTTAGCAATTTTTGTATCCTTGTGTTGGAAAAAGAAAAATATGAAGCAAAAGAAAAGAAAGAAAAAAAAATAGAAAAAGAAAAGAAAAAGAGACAGAAAAAAATCGAAAAGAAGAGAAAAAGAGAAAAAGAAAAGAGATTGCTTCATTTGGTTTTGTCAAGGATCAAAAGGATGGTCATAGAGTCTAACGCATATTTGGAGAATACTTCATTCATTCTCATGTGTTGTAAAGTTGAGATCATTTCTCTAAGTTGGGTTCATTTGTTATTTTAAGATTTGGTTTTGATTTAGCGCTGCGACTACCGTCTTAGCTCCACATATCCATAATGTGCTTTGGCACAAACCATTTCTATCCCTTTAACCCATTTGCCACCTTTATTGTCCTTGATACATGTACTTTTGTCTATACATTCTGATTGCATATTAGTTGGGGAAATCTCTATCACATTAGATTGCATGCATGTTTCATAACTTGAGTGAGTGTTTCTACTTATTTCTATCTTCACATATAACTCACCCTTACAATACTTATGAGTGCACGAGTGAAATCCGCGAGAATCCAACTAATTTGTCTTGCAAGAGCGAAAGGTATTTGACATTTGTCTATAGTATGGTGACTCAAGACTTAAGCTACGTTTTCTATTTCCCGTACCTTTGAATTGGTTTTATTGGTACACTTTGGTCATTACTTTGTTACAGATATGGATGGCTTGGGATTTGTATGTGCATTAAATATTAGCTCTGAGTTGTTTATTCGCCATTTGTATGATTGCCTTTTGTATTGTATGTTGCTTTGCTTGAGGACAAGAAAAGAGATGGTTTGGGGGAGTTTGATGAGTTATAATTATATACATATTTATGCCTCCCCTTAATTACTTTTGATACGATTTTCGTGCTAGTTTACATCATTTACATGCCTTTTATGTTAGAATGTCGATACTTCCACTTTTTGATGTTTAATGCAGGAATGATGCATTTGAGGAACAAAGAAATGAAATGGGCATCGCGGAGTGGGCATGAAGGGATACACGAAGCATGACACGAGAATCCATAAGAATGAAAGAAGAGAAGTTAAGAAGAAAACACGAAGAAAAGATCTTCTTATTACAAGTGCCTACTTTGAAGAGCCATATCTTAAGTTCTACAACTGATTTTCAAGTGATTATAACTGGAGGTGAAAGCTTATCTTCTTAGATTTCCAACGCCGTGAAAATCGCTTGTTTTTGACAAGTAACGAAGAAATGGCGGCCGTTTGAAGTTCAGTGCGCGAAGCAGGAACTTGGTTCCTCGATCGAGTATAGTGAGGCTCGATCGAGGAACCAACCTAATCAATTGAAATTTGCAATGTCGAGAGTTGGGGTTCCTGAAATTTGGTGCCTCGATCGAGTAAGACCAGGCTCGATCGAGGAATTGGTGACTCGATCGAGTGCACCAAGGGCTCGATGATTGAGGAACCTCCAGTTTCTATAATTCCCGCAAATTTTCCTTAAGTCGGTTATGTATTATTATAAATACCTAAACTCGTATCCTAGGTTAATTACGCTTTTATTTCCGTAGTTTTAGCATAGCTACTCTAAAAACTCTCTAAAATACTTAGTTTAGTTTATATTTATTGTTCTTCCTTCCGGATCTAAGCATTCCTTTATTACGGTATAAATCTTTCTTTAATAATTATTCTATCATTATTGTTCATCTTATTATGTTCTTAATTGTGCTTTCTTATATTGTTGTTGTTGTTATTATTATCATCATGAGTAGCTAAGTTTATCATCTAGGGTGAAAAGGGATCTAGGTTGTTAGAAGGGGATTAAACTAATGATGACTGCCTAGTGAACCCGAATCCCTAGACTCTTTAATATTATTGCTATTCATCCTTATTTTACATTGTTATTAGCTGTTAGAAATCAAATCAACAAACTAGATAATCACCGTCTCCCTGTGGATTCGACCCTGACTTACCGCTAGCTATCTTGTTAGTAGTAGTCTATGATTTATTTTGACTAAGGCAAACGACTGAAAATAACCTTATCATCAAGCAGTAGGTTCATAAAAGCTACATTAGGTTACTACTTCTTAATTGACAATACTCGAAAAAATCACATAATTCTATATGAAAATTTTGATAACAAATACATAAAGTATCTAACTTCATAATGGGGATTTCTAAACTTATTTCAAGAGGAAAAATATTTAGCTTGAATTGGTCCGAATCGGCCCAAAAGCCCGCTTTAAGCCCGCATAGGCCGGGTTTGGCCGATAAAATATGCCCGCACTTGTAGCCCGACCCCACACTTGGGCTTCATTTAATTCTTAGGCCTATGGGCGGATCTAGGGGGCCCGAGTGGGCACGTGCCCACCATGAATTTTTCGGGATAATTTTTTTATAAGGAATAGAAATGATAAATAGATTTATGTGGTTCAGTTGGTAAGCTCTTTAGTCGACCTTTGAAAGGTCACAGGTTTGATTCTTGGTACCCTAGGTTATTATTAAATAATTTAATTTTTTTTGTTAAACTGTGTAATGATTCCAAGGCCCATCTCGTTAGTAGCAATTTATATGTAAAAAATGTTCCTCCCAGGGTTTGAACCCTTGACCTCGAGGTTACATACAACCTTCTCTACCATTGAGCCACTTGTGTTTATTGTTTATTTAAATATTAGAATATAATATATCTTATCATACGAGATATTATTTATTTTTATTTACAAAGTACATTTATTTCAAATTTAAATATTTTAGAAGAAAGTTCAAAATAAAATACTAATTTTTAAACTAAAAAATTATTAAAATTAGTTATTTTTCTATTTTTTGGGAGGAAAAAAATCCGTAATAAAAAAATGCGGTTTAAAATAAAAAATAATGTATCGGAAAAAAATTTGTGCCCCTCTTTCGATAAATTCCTGCGTCCGCCCCTGCCCAAACCCGGCCCGGCCCATGATCACTTCTAATGTGAAACATGGATAATTGAGTACGTGATCGCTATAAAATACTATCTTAAAAACAATCTCAAGGGAGTATTTGGTTCAACTCATAAAGGTATGAGGTATGAGTTTGGAATGAGCCAAACCCATACCAAGTGTTTGTTTGGCAAAAATAGGGGTTTCATACCCATACCTCAAACCCATGAGGTATGGGTTTCTCATACCCAAGGGGGAGGTGGGTATGAGATTGATACCCATGGGTATCAAGTATTAAAACCAAAAAACATGAAAAAAACTTAAATGAAACATTTTAAATAAATTTTTTTTTACATTTATTTGATTAACTCTTCATTTTCATGATTTTTTAGTATCAAAAATAATTATTATCAATGTTGTATTTTAGATTTTTTTTTAACTTTGATGAAGTTCGATCCCATTCCACCCGAAATTGAAACAAACACATGGTATGAGGAATCAAGTTCTAAACCCATACCACCCAGGTATGATTCCTGATTCCAAACCCATACCCACGCGCGAACCAAACACCCCCTTAATAATACTCAAAAAAGCCATTGTTAAGATATAACTCGGGCAACGCCCGGGCTTAAACACTAGTTTGTTTATATGTTAGAATATGTATGTTTGTAACAAAAAAAAAAAAAGTGAATTATATTTCTAGGGATTATACAGTCCGTCTCATATGAGAATTTGGGGGGATTATATCAGGCGGTGGTAGCTTGTAACCTTGTATGCTTGGGTTCTCCCTCTGGTGTACGGAGTATTATTTAGTGCGGCTGTATCAAAGTTTTTATTACTCCCAGTCTCCCACTAATTCAGCTCAACGTTGGAAATATGGCGCCATCTGAGTGGTATGTTAGTTCAAGTAGTTACTTTCCATAATTAGAATAATTGAAATGATTGCTCAATATGTTAGGGTTGTATTATTATTAATCATCATTTAATCTAGGATTTGCTGCCGCTGCCTTCTTTCGAGTTCTCAATGACTGCTGCTGCTGCTGCCTGTCTTTGATCATATTTCTTTCATTTTGTTGATTCGTAGCTACTATCTACTCCATGGCAGCCGATGGCGGCTTGCCAACCTTGGCCCGTGTAAAGCTTGTTGATCTTGTTGTTAAAGAAGGTCTTCCTTCTGATTCTTACAAACTATCTGTATCCACTCTCTGCCACTCCCTATCTCAATACTCCGCTGCCATTCTTCAATTTCCTGATGGGGACGGAGCTCTTTTGCGATCTGCTCTCCAATCCGCGTGTCTTTATTTTCACCACAGGCCCTCATATCCCGATCAACATCTCATTCATACCAATGATGACTCTCAAGAGTGGTGTAGAACTTCTGGGTATCATTCAGATCCTCAATTATGCCAAGAAACTTATGATTATCGTCCGGGGTTAACCCCAACAGACCCGGGTACTGGAATTCACTTGTCTCCTGCTGGCCTTGTTGATATTTTTCCATTGTTAGGAAAAGCATCCAGAGATATTTTAGATGCAATTAGCTTCAACTGGAGCTTATGTAGCTCGCCTTTCACCGAGATTCTTGATAATGTACCCTTAAGACCTACTGAAATTTCCTCTTCAGTTCTATCAGTTTGCTGTCATGGAGCTCAACATCATAACTTGACACCCCAAGAGGATATCTTTTCTCACCAACAACACCCTTCAGATAAAAGCTTAATATCGATTGTTAAGTCGGATAAGCCAGGATTGCATATAAGAGACTTCCAAGGTCACTGGGTTCTGGTGGATGCAGATCTTGGCCCCCAAGAAGCAGTTATGTATCCCGGACTCGCATTGTACCAGGCGACTGCGGGCCGCATTAACCCCGCCCTTCATCGAATTGAAATAACCAATCCTCACAGTAACTTGTATGGGCGATGCTCTCTTACGTTCAAGCTCATGCCCAAATCTATGACTAGACTCAACTCTTCAGAGATGAGAGCTGCTGATCATGGAGTTGATGCACAGTTCCAGCTTCCAGTACCAGTGGATGACTTTATGCAAAGAGCGCACCCTGCCAGTAGTCTCTTAAATCAACAAGGTCTTCCGAGTTTTAATTTCCCAACTCCTCAGGATGGTAAATATTCCAACTTGTGTTTACTTATATAATGCTATTACTGAGAAAAATATCTACTAAGAATTTGTATTTACTTGTGCTATCCTGCTGTTATATATTGGTTGAAATTAGTTGCAATCCATCTCATAGAGAACCTGCCTACTCTAGATATCTCCGTTTTGAAGACAAATTAGTTTGTGCTTAGTGCAAACCAGTGAATTAAATAGAGCTCTTGCTAAGTGTCCTCTAAAAAAGCCTCTTCGCGAGCAAACTTAATAAAATACTAATTAGAAAGGCTCATTTTCTCTAATGCTCATTTCTACCGCATATATAAATACTAATTAGTTCTCATGAATAATGGATCCTGCCAATGCCTGAAAATAAATTTCAAGATCACACTTAAATTCATAGTTGCTAGAGTTTAGACACACTATGGGTTTATGGGGTATACTAAATGAGAATGCAGTGCGTCTTAACAGATATAACAACGCCCATGTTTACTTCTCTTTTCTTGGCAGTGGATTATCATCATGTAGCTTTTCGGTGACCGCACTAAAAAATATCCTCTAGAGAAGCTGTAATTCAATCTTTCAAAAGAAATACTCCCTCCTATTTAATAGATTCTTTAGTTCCTTTTTTTGGCATGTTGAATTGATTCTTTACATATTTGAAAAGTTAGGAACGATAAACACCTAAGAGGGGGAGGGGGTGAATTAGGTGTACCTTTTTTAAAATTTTGTTGTTAACTTAGTTACTTGATAACTTAAGTAAAGAACCTTGAAGTATAAACCTTGAAAAACTTAATAGAATATAAGTTCACAAGATGGTACAACCGTTTTATGTCAGAGTATATAACTGACTTTGACACAGAACTTACTAGATATAAGCGAGAAATAGCAAAGTGAAAGAACGTAAAAGTAAATGAACAAACAAACGACATTTAAAAATTGGTCCAGCCTCTACTCCGAGGCCTACGTCCAACCGTTATTTTATTGCTTGTTTAGAAATTTACTCAAACTTACTAAACCCTTACAATGAAAATAACTCGCCAACCTACTCCGGTTGCACTCAAACTTAAAGCTATTCCGCTTCAAGAGTTTATGGATTCTATCACAAGGTGTACAGAATCTTTGAATCTCAAGAGTTCACTTGATGAACATGGAGATTACAATTAAGACTTAACATCAGAATCATGGAACAAACTCATTATGTCATAGTATAGCGAACTGATACTCGGAGGTTTACAGCTTTTCGAAAACAAATGAAGACTTTAAAATCTGAAAAACGTTTTGCAAATACTTGAAGAATAAAGCTTTAAATGCACAAATGATCTGCAAGATTTTTACAATAAATGCTTTGAAAAGTCTTAAGAAATAAATGATGCTAAGACTTGCTATTTATAGTGGAAATAGTGGTCTTAAGGTGAATACTTTAAGATTAATTAATCACACAATAAAATAACTAGCCTTATTTGATTGTAAGTGTTATGTGTTGCTTGTGAGTGCAACAACCAGGTTGCTTTGCTTCTTATTTCAGTTTTAAAACTTCAACACATTTGACAAGTGATAACTTACCACAAATGGAAGAGTGCTTTAGTACTTGACTAAATCAACTTTCCATTTATGTAAAAGTAGATGCACAACTTTAGAAGAGTCAACATGTGAGATTTGCAAATTGATTTATTTGTTTTCAAACTGGGATAATTCAAATGTAAAATCTTTGAGAATATGAAATTTGTAAAGATTTTGACACTTAAATATTTCGTGTAAAAAGATCCTCCATACGGTAGTATCAGAAACCATAGTGCAAACCATAGTGCACTACACTGTTGCATGGTTTTTCGGCTACTTGACATAAGTGAGAGTGTTACACTTACTCTTACAATTTTCGACTAAGGCTAGGATAATATCTTTGTCTTGACTTCTTGATTGCTTCATCTTGATCATCTTGAAAGTCCATTTGATTGTTTCAATTACTAAGCAATTTCAACTAAAAGCAAACAATCAAATAACAAAGGGACTTGACATCATCAACCAAATGTGTTCTAACAAATTCCTCCTTTGATGATGACAAGTCCAAACATGTGTGATATTCCCCTTAGCCCATGGTTAGTCGGTCTTTGGTCATTTCAACATATATATAATTTATAAACATGATCAAGGTATTCGAAGGGTGCAACATGCTTGGCTAAAGTAGAACATCTAATCATGGTAGCTAAGACATAAACACGGTGAAAGTTAGCCTAAGAGTTAAGAGATCACACATAGGCATACTTAAACCATTTCCCCCTCTTGACATCATCAAGGAGGGAGCATCAACATGTTCAAGGATAGCTAAATAGTTCAAAACACACGCAAATATTGGTCAAGCAAGATAAAAAAAAACATCCAAAAGGCATAAGAGTTTTAAAGTCAAAGAGCCAAAGTAGGATAATGAATAAAAGGGTTAGGTAGGCATGAGTTTAAGCCGTGGATTTTGGCTTCTTATCATCAAGACGTTCAAATAGATCCTCGTTCATGGTACGAAGATCAGCCACCTTATCTCGTAGCTTGGCATTTTCCTTGATCAAATGATTAACGAGCCCAACAAGTTGATCCAATTTTGTAAGAACCACCCCCTGTTCAACAGTAGACCCGTAGCACCACCTCCAAGTTGATTTTTCCGCATCAATTTCCCATTCCTTATTTCCATATTCATCCGAGAGAGAAGACCCGGAGTCATTTCATCACTCAACTTCTCAATTGCGGGACTTCCCTTTATTACCAACCCCTCTTTCATAAAGATAATGGAGAGCCACATATCATAAGGCACCACGACATTTTTGTCGAAATTGTCGTTTTGAAAATCAGTGGACATCTCATGAATGCGGTGAAACATAAGACGGGGAAGGTTAATTGGTTTGTGTTTGATGATATGGTGAATAAGGAGCATGTCAAGAAGAGAGCATCTCCCCCGACTGTTGTTGCTAGGTACAAGGTTGCGGAAGACAAGGTTAAAGATAAATCTAACGGGTGCGGATAACTCGAGAGCATTGATGTTGGTTGGGCCGTTGTCGTCATTGACTTGGGTAGATGTGACCTCATCAATTTCACCCCAGTCACGTTTGGGGTAAGAGGTAAGCCCTTGAATACATTGATGTTAAGACTTGGGTAGATGTGACCTCATCAATCTCGGACAAATACATAGGACTATACTTGATCTCGGACAAATACATAGAACTATACTTGTCCAAGAGATTCACCCAATCTTGTGCATACATGGCTTCTTTGAAATATTTGAAGGCAAGAGAAGTATCATACCACGATTTTTTGTATCTCCTTCCACTCTGAAAGCAACAGACCAGCATACCGTGACATAGTTTTAGTACCTCCTCCGGAAGATCAAACGAGGTAAGATGATTAAGGACATCATTCTTGAATGATTCTCCAAAGGGTGCAACAACCAGGTCCGTGCAGTGCATGTGTTGAGTGGAACTTTGGCATCAACAAGATCATCTTCATTTGCCACACTTTCCTCTAGATCGGTTATGGTTCGTGGATATCGAGGCTTCTTTGTAGCCCGAGGTTTTGACCCGGATCCTTTCTTTCTTTTGCCGCCGGTTTTGGGTTTGGGAGGAGATGATTCAGGTGTTAAATCATCATCACCACCAAATATTTCCACCATTTTTCTTTTGGACCGGGTTCTAGAGGCCGGTTTTGAGAACAATGGGTCAAGCCCATCATCAAACACTTGCTCGGCATTCCCTTGATATTCAACATCGATTATTTCTTCAACATGCACCTTCTTTGTTGCATCAATATTTGGGAGTTCATCAATTTTTTAGCATCATGACCGATTTCTTCTTCCACAATGTCATCAATTTTCTCCTTTTCATTAATAACTTCAAGTTCATCACCTTTCTCACCATCTTCTTTTGATATTTCCTCTTCTTCTATCAATTCTTTCTCCTTTTCATTTGATTTTCCCTCATCTTATCTTTATTAATTCAGAAGACAATACTCAATCCAGGGCGTGTCACATCACTAATTTAGCTTTTTTTTTTGGAAATACATGTTATGGTGGGACCCGTTAGTGTGCAATGTATTTATTTCTTTAGAATTTCGGCTATACAAACATGCGACAAATTCTGTCTTAGAAGAAATACTATGAAATCATTTTATACATTCCGAATAAATGAAATTAATGGCATATAAGCGGAATGAATTACAAATCGGAATAAATGAAACTAATTACAAATAAATGAATTACATAATTTAAAAAAAAAAAAATTAAATAATAATAAAATTACATAATTACGAGAAAGAATTACATTTAATTACGGGATTGAATTACATATAATGCGAATAAATTACATGCATAATTTTTAAAAACTAGATAGTACGATATATTTTAAAAAAAAATATATCCTTTGTTATTTCCTCTTAAACCATTGCACGTGAACAAGTATTTGTAGCAAGTTTAAACATTAATTATGTAGATCGCTGATTTAGACCAACTAGATAAGTACATTAGAAATGCAAAAAAAAAAAAAAAAAAAAATACATCCAAAAACATTAATACCGGTCCAAATACATACCCGTGCAATTTTGCACGGGTTTAAAACTAGTTTTCTTTTAATTCTTCTTCATTTTCCATAGATTCCTCCTTATTTTCTTTCGATTTCCCCTCTTCAAGTTCCCCCTCTTCCTTTTCACTTGAATGACTCTTTTTCTCCTTTCCTTTTTCTTTCGATTTCACAATTTCATCCTCCTTTTCAATTGTTTCAACTTTCTCAGATTCCATGGTAGCGGGTTCCTCCTCATCAGTATCAAAGTTAACCTCAGCGTCCAACTATAGCGAGATTGGAGGTCTCCTACCACGACCTCCTCTGCCCCGACCATCACCTCTTTTGGCGGTTGTTTTATTTCGTGCAACGGTGGACTTGGCAGTAGCAGGGATGGTTTCATCGGTTTTGGCAGCGGATTTGGGAGACATTTTCTTTTTTGCAATATATTTTAGATTGAAGGTGTTTGTAAGTTGGAGAACTTCCTTGGAGTATTTTGGTTTTGTAGACATTTGAATTATTGCAAAGGGAAGGGGTATTGACGGTTTTGGGAGTTCGAAAAAGGGTTGATGGGAAGTTTGTTTAGTGGGTAATAGGAGGTTATTGTGGGAATATGGGAAGTAAATGTGGGGTTGGTGTGGTTAACTAGGAGAGTGTAATGATAGAGGACGGTTGAGTGTTGTAGATTTAAGGCTAGGTTTACACTTTTAAGTGATGTAACATAAAGTGGTTTTATTGGCTCAATGCAACAATTATCTCAAATGCAACAAGAGGTTATTGATTTATTTTGTTCGGCTAATTTGCATGCATTAAACAATGTATTAAGCCAAATTTATTTACATGTTAATCCAACCTCTAATCAATCATTGAGAGAATTAATCCAATTTAGCTACATGTCACCTAATAAACCAATTTCCGACCGAAGTCTTACGAATTGTTCTCTTTCCAACGGTTTTGTGAAAATGTCCGCAATTTGATTTTCCGTTCTACAAAAGTTTAGGCATATATTACCTTTCTCGACTTGATCACGCAAGAAATGATGTCTTATGTCGATGTGTTTAGTGCGTGAATGTTGTATGAGATTCTTTGATATGTTAATTGCACTACTATTATCACAAAATATGGGAGTGGTCTCGAAAATAATACCATAATCATGCAATTGTTGACGTACCCAAAGAATTTGTGCACAACAAAGAGCGGCACTTACATACTCACTTTCGGCCGTGCATAATGCAACGGTGTTTTGCTTCTTAGATGCCCATGAAATGAGACATGGTCCTAGGAATGTAGCAGTGCCCGAAGTGCTTTTCCTATCCAATGTGTCACCTGCATAATTCGCATCCGAAAATCCTACAAGATCAAGTTCGTAGTGAGTTGGGTACCAAAGATAT
Source organism: Silene latifolia (assembly GCF_048544455.1). Taxonomy (NCBI): domain Eukaryota; kingdom Viridiplantae; phylum Streptophyta; class Magnoliopsida; order Caryophyllales; family Caryophyllaceae; genus Silene; species Silene latifolia. The sequence goes on along the minus strand of NC_133538.1, from coordinate 284,242,279 downwards.
AGCCCTTGTGTTCCAATCAAATACCTAAAAATCTGTTTGACGGCTTTGAAATGTGATTCCTTAGGATTTGATTGGAAACGGGTACAAACACACACACTAAATTGTATGTCGGGTCGACTAGCGGTTAAATAGGGTAAGGAACTGATCATACCTCGATATACCTTTTCACTAATGCTCTTACCATTTTTGTCCTTATCAAGCTTGATTTTAGGCACCATTGGTGTAGGCATAGGATTAGAATTAGTCAACCCAAACTTACTTAGCATTTCTTTTAAGTACTTTTGTTGATGAATCATTGTTCCGTTTTCACTTTGTTTAATTTGAAGACCAAGGAAGAATCCAAGTTCTCCCATCATACTCATTTCAAATTCGGAAGTCATTAAATCGGAAAAGTACTTATAAAGAACATTGTTAGTTGCTCCAAAAATAATGTCATCGACATATACTTGCACAAGCAACAGTTCGTCTCCTTGTGACTTCATAAACAACGTTTTATCAACGGAACCACGTAAGAAACCATTTTCCAATAGAAACTTTGAAAGCCTATCATACCAGGCCCTAGGAGCCTGTTTTAAACCATAAAGTGCTTTATCAAGTTTAAAAACGTGGTTAGGAAACTCGTTGTTTACAAAGCCCGGAGGTTGTTCAACAAACACTTCTTCATCAAGGTATACATTTAAAAATGCGGTTTTGACATCCATTTGGAAAAGTTTTATACCTTGATAAGATGCAAAAGCTACAAGCATTCGTATGGCTTCAAGCCTAGCTATCGGTGCAAAGGTTTCGTCATAATCGATTCCTTCTTGTTGGTTAAAACCTTGCACCACTAGTCTAGCTTTATTCCTTACGATTTCTCCAACATCATCTACCTTGTTGCGAAAGACCCAACGTGTACCAATTACAGTACGTTGGGAGGGCCTAGGGACAAGATGTCATACCTTGTTTCTTTCGAATTGCTCCAATTCCTCTTGCATGACTGTCACCCACCATTCATCAGTGGTCAGGTTCAATTTGAGAGAGGAAAGCATTGTATGCACATAAATTTTGGAGCGATGATCTAGTTTTTATTCCAGATGTTAGGTCACATGTTAGGTCACTGGTTAGGTTTGATAAAGGATGTGAGCTTTGGTGTTTCCATTTTTTGGGAATAAGTGAGTTAGAGGAGTCGGTTTGTTCGTCTGTAACACTGGAGGGGACTATTGCATGAGGATTGTTTGAAAGGGGTGATTGTGGTTCGTTTATGATTTGATTGGGATGTTCTTCACCATCCTTATTTCCCCTAGATGAGCTAGCATCTTCTTGTGTTGGAGGACGATTAGTTCCCCCTGAATTTTGGACATCCTCCTCAGGCAACGGTGGCTCCAACTGTTGTTCAGCCTCTTCCACTCTTCCACTACTTGATCCATATCATGTCGTGTCATTCCAATTTCAAAATCATCATCATATTCATCATCCTCATCATCAACCTATGTGTTTGACACAAAAAGACTAGATTCGTCAAATATTACATGAATACTTTTTTCCATTTTCATAGTCCTTTTGTTATAAATTTTATATGCTTTACTATGATCGGAATAACCAACAAAAACTCCTTCTATCACTACGAGCATCGAATTTGCCAATGTTGTCATTTCCATTATTGTGCACAAAGCATTTACTACCAAAGCATTTTAAGTGTGAGATGTTAGGTTTTCTTCCTCGTAGTAGTTCATAGGGTGTTTTCTCAATGATTTTGCTAATCATGACACGGTTGTACATATAGCAAGATGTGTTTACGGCTTCGGTCCAAAAATTCTTAGGAACTTTAGAGTTAATGAGCATGGTCCTAGCCATATTTTCAAGAGTTCGATTCATTCGTTCCACAACCCCATTTTGTTGTGGTGTTCTTGCGGCCGAAAAGTTGTGGCTAACACCATTCTCATTACAATAGGATTCAAATGACAAGTTCTCAAATTCGGTTCCATGATCGGATCTCAATGAGATAAGTTTATAACCAAATTTGTTTTGAACCTTTTTTACCCAAATTAAGAACTCATCAAATGTTTGGTCCTTAGAACTTAAGAAAAGAAGCCAAACAAATCTTGTGAAATCATCTACAATGACACAAATATAACGACTTTCACCTCTACTCACAATACGCATGGGACCGCATAAATCAATATGGATGAGTTCAAGAGGTAAGGAAGTGCTAACTACCTTTTTGGATTTAAAGGAGCACTTCACTTGTTTTCCTTTAACACAATCATCACAAAGTGATTTAAATTCAAATTTAATGTTAGGAATGCTTTCAACTAGATCAAGTCTCTTGAGGGTGTTAAGTGTTTTAGCATTTACATGACCAAGTCGTTTGTGCCAAAGCCAAGGGTCATTCTTTTGAACACTCATGCATGATAATGATTGACCCGATAATGAGTATAGGTTAGTCATGTAGACATCTTTGACACGTTTATCTTCAAGTATGAGATCTCTAGTTTTTCCATTGATGATTCTACATTCACTAGCAAGAAATTCAACAATATTACCTCGATCACATAATTGTGAAATGCTGAAGAGATTGTGTTTCAAACCTTTGACAAGCAACACTTTGTCCACGTATAATGACTTTGACTTACCAACCTTTCCAATACTAATGATCTCACCCTTTTTGTTAGTCACCTCGTAGGCTTCTAGTGAGAGGAATTGACTTTCATCTCCCGTCATGTGACGAGAGCATCCACTGTCTAAGTACCAATTGCTGCTGCCTCTCACTAATGCTTATAAGAAATCAAACATTTAGTTTAGGAACCCAAACAAGTTTGGGTTCCTTCTTGACAACAACTTTCTTGACTTCCTCTTTCTTGATCCAAACTTGTTTAGCAATTTTAGTGTTTCTTTCTAAGTCACGGACCCTTTTCTCACAACCATTAAACTCATAACCTGTTTTATCACAGTAATTGCAAATAATATATTCAGGAAGACCGTCCTACTTTCTTCTTCGGAAATCAGGCTTGTGCCCTGAGTGGTGCGTGCTACTATTGCATTTGAAACCAAGTCCAGCTTTCTTTGCAAATGTTTCATATTCTTGTGATTGTTTTAAAAGAAACTCCAAAACATTATGACTTCCTTCCCATTTTAGATAGAACATCTTAGCCTCATCTAGCTCTTTTGTCAATGTTTCGATTTTAGCAAGATGATTAAGATTTAGTTGACCAACTTTGTCAAAAGCTTGTTTTGCATGCCTTACTTCATCACTAAGCAATAATCCAATTTGTTCAAATTGCTTGTTATCTCTTTTACACATGGTGAGGTCATTTAGAAGAGAGTCACGTTCTTTAGTTAAAGAAGTCACTAATTTCGTGAGAGTATCTATTTCTTTTCTTGATTCAGATGCCACAGTAGCAGCATCTGTTGCATGAGTCTGTTCAGCCTTTTTCAAAATCTCAATTTGGGCAAGAAGGTCACCGTTTGTTTTTTGCACTCGATCTAAAGCACTTTTGATATGACTTGACTCATCGTTCAACATTTCAGCAATCTTAACAAGATCATCTTTTTCATTTTCACGAGCTACTAAGTCAGTCAAAAGTTGGTCACGTTCTTCAGTTAGTGACGACACATTTCCTTTGTTAGAACCAGATGCAACAGTGCAGGAATCTGTGGCATTCGTTTCATCAACCTTATTGGCTAGAAACAAATTTTGTTTTCGAAGTTTTTTTATTTCTTTTTCAAGACTCAACATGGAACTAGGTTGATCATTCTCATTAAGACATTCTTTTAAGTTAACATTTTCTTCCGCTATGTCCTCAATTTCAATTTGCATAGCTTCCAATTTATTGGTTTGGACACGACATTTATCAATGAATTGTTCTAGGAGACAAATTGTCTTTAGAGAAGGATCGAACTTTTTTCTTTAGCTTAATTACCTCATGGTCTGAATCTGAGTAGGAATTTGCGGAGTGAGCCATAAGACATTTGATGTCTTCTGTGTTTGAGGATTTGGAATCACCTTTTGAGGAACTAGACGAGATGCACAATTTGGCGTCTAATTCATCCTTAAGGACATCGTCCTCTTCAGAATCAGACATGCCCCAAATAGCAGTCATTACCTTGTTTTTGTAATCACGCTTAGCAAAATCACGTTTTTCCTTAGATTTGATATCGTTCCACTTTGGGCATTCTTTGATTTGATGACCCTTGTCACCACATTTAAAGCAACCAACAGTGGAGTTTGATCTTCTCTTAGGAAAACGACGTTTGCTAGAATTGTTGCTATACCTTTGAGAGTTTCGACCATTTATCATGCTAACAATGTTTTTAGTGAACATTGCGAACTCATAGTCTTCATTCTCCTCATCACTTGAGAGAGCATTAAGAGCGAGTCCTTTCCCTTTAGAGCTTTCACTAGAACGCTTCATGAGAGTTAACTCATGAGCCATAAGTGAGCCCATAAGTTCATTAAGGGTCAGCAATGAAAGGTCTTTAGCTTCCTCAATAGCCGTAACCTTCGGTTGTCACTTTTCAGTTAGGCTACGAAGAATTTTACAAACTAAATCCTCGGACTGAAAACTTCTACCTAAATTCTTAAGGTCATTGACAATAGCTGACTATGACACAGAATATGACTAGATATAAGCGAGAAATAGCAAATTGAAAGAACGTAAAAGTAAATGAACAAACGACATTTAAAAATTGGTTCAGCCTCTACTCCGAGGCCTACGTCCAACCGTTATTTTATTATTTGTTTAGAAATTTACTCAAACTTACTAAACCCCTTACAATGAAAATAACTCGCCAACCTACTCCGGTTGCACTCAAACTTAAAGCTACTCCGCTTCAAGAGTTTATGGGTTCTTGACATAAGTGAGAGTGTTACACTTACAATTTTCGACTAAGGTTAGGATAATATCTTTGTTTGGACTTCTTGATTGCTTCATCTTGATCATCTTGAAAGTCCATTTGATTGCTTCAATTACTAAGCAACTAGTTGAAAAGCCCGTGCGATGCACGGGGCTGCCATTAGGGTTATCTTTATAAATATATTCTATAGTTGATAAAAGAAGTTCAATTATGTTTAAATCATTGATAAACAAAAGTTCGTGGTTGGTGTAGTTGATCAATGAGCTATCGGTGCTTTTAGCATTGTAGTTTTGTCATTTAGTAGTTATCATTTCAGTTGTAAAACATCAAATAACATAGTAAGAGTATGTAATTAGTTTTTCCATTTTTGTTATAGAAATCATTGGTTTTATTTAAATACTCCGTACAAAACATTATCTCCATAAATATAGTGCAGCTCACCAAATGAACCGCCCTTAATAACTGAGACAGACCTTTATGAGTTCTGCAAATTATTTTAACCCATAACAACTACGTAAAACTAAATGGTGTTACGTAAAGCAACGAGTATCATAAATATCTATATTTAGTGTGTTTAGAGAAATGTTAGATCTCCTATAGCAAACGTTTACCTTGACTATCTACAATTAAGAGAGTAGTTTGCTCTTTATATACCTTCTCGTAAAATCAAATCCATACTAAATTCTAATAAAATTAGTAGTCTCTAACAACAAGATAAAAATATTTGTGATTCTCATTACATAGAATGCATGAGGCTCCCATTAGGATCATCTTAACAATATGCATGTTAAACGTTCTAAGAATTTGTTGAACAACAGATTGCAAACGTTGGTTTACATTGTCATGGTTTGATAGTGAAAGTCAATTAAGTTGATAAAAAATAAAGTCCAACTATCTTGAAAATCGAAACATAGAAAACTTTTGGGTTGATTATTGATGGATCATCAATCCCTTTAACTTAAAAGCTACTCCTTTTGGTATTAACTATATCAGTTGTATAGCATCCGAAGACACGATTATGTTATGTAATTACCTATTTTTATTGTTGTACGCGCCACCGATTTTAGTTAATTTAAAACGTTATTCCCAAAAATGTGGTTTAATTTCATAAAATGAACACGTGATAACTGAGGCCGATTTTATAAGATTCACAAATTAGATTAACTTATAACATTTACGAATGTTCCATTTTGTAAGCATACGACCATGTAAATGTTGAATGGTAGTACGCAAAATAACATGTATCTCAATTATATATGTAGCCTGTTTGAAGGATTTTTGTTAGATCTCTAAACAATAAAAAAATGTTTTTGACTATTAACCATTAAGACTGGTTGTTCCCTATGAACTTCATGTAAAATATATAATACGAAATTTAATTTTTTAGATGTGAGATATATTTTTAAGTGAATTAATGGTCAAATTTTGCAAAGTTTGACCTCCAAAAACAAATCGGGGGTTTTGTGTGGATTCGAGGGAGTAGGATATTATGATACTACTCTTAAAATAGATTAGTTTTAGATTAATTCTATTAAAATTATAATATAACTCATTTTTGTTTATTTGAAATGTTATCTATTCACAAAATCAAGTCTCGTTATCTTATATTGTTATTCTACTTTTTAGTTATAATAACAAAATGAACAAATTTTCAAAAATAGTTTCAATTTTAAGAAAATTGCTTCAAATTACTAAATATATACGTACAATCGTTTTTCCTCTTAACCAATATATATGCAATTATGTTTTTATCTTAAGGTCAAACTCTTAAGTTTGACCTAATTTATTACACTAAGGAGTACTTTATATTCAACTAAATCCTTATGGGATACCCCATAGTTAACCATAAACAAAAAAAATGATTATTTCCACTTTGGTGCCCTAAGGTTCAGCCTAATTTAATTTTACTTTATTGTTCTGAGGTTTGCATAATTACACTTTGGTGCCTTGAGGTCTACTTCCCACTTAAGTGACCTATACATAACATTCTTAATATTTTATACTCCCTCCATCATCTTTTATCTCCCCGGCCACTTCTCTAATATATGTGAGAGAATTTTATTGAAATGAGAAGATAAAAGATAATGGAGGGAGTACTAAAAATATTTTGAACATAACAAATCGTGCATTTTTTGCAATATTACTATTTTGTATGCAGTTTAATACCCAATTATGCACTTCATTTTACTGAAAATATAAGTACTTAAGATAAAAGTTGACTATTAAATGTTTTAGGCCACCAAAAATGAAATTTTATTCAAAACTCAAGTTAACAAAGTAGAAGTAGTCGAAACCTTAGGACACTAAAGTGGAATAATGCAAACCCCATGGCACTAAAGTGGAATTAACCCAAATCTCGGGGAACAAAATGGAAATTTAAAAAAAAAAAAAAAAAAAAAAAAAAAAAAAACACCTTTGAAAAGCTATGTAAAAACTATTGCACTTTTTAATATACAATCAATACATGACAAAGTAATAACCAGCCATTCGCAAACCGCGGTAAATAATTAAGTGAATAAAAACACATAGAAGAATTGGAATTTAAAAAGTAAAAATTGATCTAACCGCATAATTTTGTATATTTCGCAGTTCAATACATTTTTAATATCTATTATGGATTTGGTATGAATTTGAAACCAGTTTGAATAAACAATTCGGTGATATAATAGTAGATTATATATTGTTCTCACAATTTGTATATATATTTACACTGATTTATTCATAGTTAGCTGGTTCTTGAAATATTAGTCTGCATAAAATCGAAATTCTTGACTTTGTTCATTTGTATTTAATTTTTTGGCTCATTTGACAAAATCGATATGAAACTTATTTAATATTTTTAAATGGTAGCTCAATTTTTTTAATCTTATGTGAATATTATTGGTAATCTGATCATACAAATTTGATACGTTGTAGAAAGTCAGAGTTAAAACTATTTCATGCCATCGTTGAAGTTCTTTATTTCTAATTTTGTCATTGTAGAAATATTTCTCTGTCAAATGCCAAGTAAATATCATTATTGACCTCTTTTTCCTATTATGACATATTACTTTTTCATTAAGTATTTTTTTTAAAATAAAGTTTAGCTTCCTCCTAAGGTTTTTGTGTAAGACAATTACAGGTTTCGTTATAATTACCAACTCGAATCTTTTGTAAATTTTTTAAATATTCAAAAAAGTTTCTAAATAAAACTATCTTTATTACTACATGAATTTCACCAAATAGTACTTAGATTTTTGACAATATTTATATTTGTAAGAAATTATGATCTCTTTTTTTTTTTTCTCACAAAGATTAATTATATGTGTATAAAATATACAATTTTAACACTTTTATACAGTTTATTGAACGACTTTTTTTGACTTTATAAATATTTTTAAAATAAATATTCTTTATAATCTATTATTATGTTAGTAAAGAATAATCGATAAATTATTAGATCCACTTCCATTAGTATTTTTTTTCTTATAAAATATTACATTTATTTACTTCTATTAGGATTACTTTCTCATAAATTATTAGATCTACTTTGATTAGGATAATTTAATCATAAATTATTAAGAAAAAAAAGCTAAATCTACACTTATTAGGAATTCCAAAAAAGTTGGACTCTCTAATATCGCTCGAAAAGTTTCTACTTTATATATATGTATTGATGATTGATTGATTGATTTTTTTTTGTTCTTTATATAAATCTACTTTTATTAGGATACATTGAATGTCATTTTAGTTCATTTTCAACTTAAGATAAAATGAGAAGTTGGTACTCACAATCACATATAAATAAATTTATAATCACTAAAATCTACATATATGTTTGTGATTTAATAAATTCAATCTACTTATATTAGGATATAAAATTAAATAAAATTTGTTTTTTTTAAGAAATCTAGTCTTATTAGGATAATTTTATAAATTTAATATTTTTTTTTTTAGAAATCTACTCTTATTAGGATAATTTATTAAATTTTTCTTTAAATTATAGGATTTCTAAAAAAATTGGACTCTCTAATATCGCTTGAAAAGTTTCTGCTTTATATATATGTATTGATTGATTGATTGATTTCAACTAAAAGCAAACAATCAAATAACAAAGGGACTTGGCATCATCAACCAAATGTGTTCTAACAATATTCCTTTTTTGGCTAATCTGCTTAACATAATGCATACACTGTGATAGATGAACCAACTCAACCAAAACCTTAAGGTGATGGTTGAGGCCCAACTATTATAAATATTCCTATTACGCTCCCTCACTCAAATGCCCGTTTGGCTTGAAGAGTGGTTAGTTGTCTGCACCGCTCCCATCACGTGTCTTTGGGTTTCCACTTCGAGTTTTTGAGGGGTTTTGAGGTTGCCAGGATTTGAACCCGTGACCTTCGGTCACACTGGCTCTGATACCATGATAGATGAACCAACTCAACCAAAACCTTAAGGTGATAGATTAATAGGAATATTTATAATAGTTGGGCCTAAGGTGATGGTCCATCACCTTAAGGTGATGGTTGAGGCCCAACTATTATAAATACTAGTTTTGGTGCCCGGCTTCGCCCGAGCTACCTCTGTTTACCGTTAAATTTTATTTTCAACGAAATAAACTATGTTGGAGTTGTCTAACTCACACGTTTACTATTTGTAATATATTTAACTACGGCATATCTTGTAATTATGATGAAATGTAAAATTTATTTTCAAATTATGAGACACGTTCACTACCCCGCTATTAATATTATTACTTTCACGACATTCTTTCTGAATATCATTACGTTCACTACTCCCGTGGTTACTATTGTTTCTTTTACTATTTCCTCTATTTTTTTCGTTAAATTCATTATTCCCGTTAATTTTATCCGGCCTATATTTAAATAAATAAAATATTTCCTTGAGTCGATTGATTATTTAATTGTTCATACTTTTTCTCATTGTTACCATTGTTACTTTCACTACATTCGTAATTACTTTCACTACTCTCACTATTATATTATAACTTTCACTACTCCCACATTACTACCGCTAATTTTATTAATCTCGTTGCTACTACTATTACTTTTACTACATTTATTTAATGTATAATTCTATGATGATACTAATTATAATTTTAAGGAAAATCACTATATTCTTGTATTTTCTAAATATAATTACTTTAATTTAATGTAATTTCCATAAATATTTTTTATCAAGGAATCTGTATATTATACTTTTAACCAAAACTATATAATATTTACATTGAGATCCCTTTATCAGGTCCATCACACGGTGCTATCGATTTAAAACTATATAGTATAATTAATTTGTATAGATTTCTTTAATTACATTGAAGTCCCTTGGTTTCTGGAATTAATATATAGTATTAATTGATTCCTATTACACTGTACCCAGTTGCATGTGATTTCCTAAAAACCAGACCAAAAGCAAAAGAACCTATTGAATTGGATGAAGTATCATTTATATGCCTGGCCCAGATGTATACGTATTTTTAGTCTGTGATCCCAAGAAGAACGTGCAAATGCTGTTAGAACACTAAATGGCCTCTTGGTTCAATACATGAATTCCTAATGCCTAGAATGTAACTCTGATGATTTTATGTTTTCTAGGAATTGTCGATAAGTTTTGGTTGAATTAATGTCACATGGTTCCAGTGTGCAAACAAAGTTCACCGTCCTTTGGGGAACTCGACTTTCTAGGTGTTTGTGATTCACTGTGAGCTTGTTTGGAAAGGGAATTGGAGATAAAGGGCGGGGAGGGAGAGGGAAATGGAGGAGGAGGGAATTGAGGGGATTCATTTTGCCTCCTTCAAACCTAAAGCACAATCACTCCACCATAGGAATGATTGGGAGTGAAAACTCTTCTGCTTCATTTCCTGTTCCTCCCCTTCCTCTCCATCCTTCTTGTCTCCCCTTTTCCTCTATTTTGTATCCATAACACACTTTATATATATGTCAAATCAAATCACTAATTCCGTAGTGCAAATGAGTAAATAAGAAACTCTTCATATTTTAATTGGAATCCAGAATACAATATCCCTATTTTTTCGAGTTGCTTAAGAGAGAGAATACCCACATTCATAAGATGAATATGGTAGAGATACATGTGCTAGGGGATGGCTATAGAAAATACTTCTTATACGTGAGATGATATATATATATATATATATATATTTTTTTTTTTTTTTTTTGCCTTATTTCATGTGAAACTAAGAAGTTGCAGAAGGCATTACTGTAATCTTCTACTCTCGGAAGATATGTGTTTGCTTAAGTAAACTTCATTCAAAGATTTCAGCTACGGGTCCATCATAATCTCTTTTGTGCTTGCTTTTTCCTTATTAATGTACTCCTGTTTTCATCAATTTCATTTAACTTTCATTGTGATGAAAAAGTCAAATGGAGCTAAATGAGTTCATTGAGAGAGTAGTATTTTGGTGTTATTTTTATTTAACTCCTCTGAAGTAAGCTAGCACTCTTAGTAAGCAGTTCATAACAGCAGGTTCTTGGATCGATGACATGCTGGTACAGGGTCAATGAAACCATCATTCCGGAAAAGGAAAAACAATTCAAAATGCAAACCTCTGCCACCTTCCAAAAGATTGCGGCTTGAGGCACAAAGAGTTCTTAAAGAGAGAGTTCAGGACATTGCAGATAAGAAGGGTATCAAACTGAGGTTTTGCAGTTTGAAGGAATGCGAAAATCACATTCATTTACTCGACAGTCCTTGCGCGAATATAAGAATGGAGATTGGATGGCCACCGGGAGTCCCCTTTGTTCATCCCCATGATTTGCCTAACAAGGCAAAGATTGGTTTTCTTGAAGCGTATGAACCTGGCTGGACAATTACGCACGACATGGAATTGAGTCTCATAGATGCTGGACAGTCAGCTCAACACTCTGGTCACTGTAAGTGTATATCCTGACTGTGATGACTTTAGTACTGTGAGTATTGTATCTCATGCTTCCATCCATATCCCATGTCTGTGGCAGATTTTATATTACTCCGTACGTAGTTGCCCGGGTAAAATAGCGAGGTTTTGTGAGCTGTCCTTTAGTTAGACCTGACAACCGATTAGGCCGGGTCTTATTCATGTCTGTATCGCCTGTAAACGGGCCATGAGTTATTCAACCAGAAGCCTGTATATATTTACACAATTAAGTCATGTATTATAAGAATATTTGCATATAAGTGGGTCATCAGTTACTCAACCCAAACCCAAACCCAACCTAGTTACATAATAAATATGTCACGTGGCGTCTATACGTGGGGAATGGAATGTTAACACCAAGCCCAAATATGAGTTGTCTCCAAAGATTCATAATGTTATTTTTAAAGTGGTGAAGAATCCCCAAAATAGGTGGTCTTGTACTAGGTAAGTTGAAGATGATTATACAGCTGACCTAAAAAAGGGGTGGTTGTGGGTTCTCATGTTGCAGAAGCTCAAACTTGCAAGAGTATGCAGTTTTTTGGATAACCAATTAACCATATGAAATACTTGCCATATATTTGGGTGAAGGAGATAATGAGATGACACCTGTGGTGACCAATCCACTGTATTCATATAGTGGGTGCCTAGGGAGGCTTGTTTAAGCAGACGCTTGTTTCTGTTGCTTGGATCTGTCATGCCTAGTAAGGGTGCAGGAGGCTGATGAACATTTTCAAATCCTTATAGAGAATTAATACGAGGTTATTTCATCAAATTGATAACCAAAGGAGATTGCCTCATATTTACTCTGGGGAAAAAGAATTCGAAGAAAGAGCTAAAAACCATGAAAATCTCTCTTGGGAAAGGCTGTCACTACGGTTTAATTTTGTCTGTGACTCTTATCTTTTGCTTCGTCGTCTTCTGATTGAGTTTTCATCACTGTCTTCTCGTGGTATATTGTTCGTTATTTAGCAAAAAAGAGAAGGAAAATGGTCCATATGATACACTAATGGACAATCCATAAACCTGGTCTTTCTGACTTGCTCCTATTTAGTCGTTTGTTGACAAAAAGTTTGTTGCTGCACTCTTCAATGTAGACTAACTCTGCCACAGATTACACTTCCATAGATTTTGTCATTTATTTTTAATTGAACCAAATAAATATGCACTCGGTGCGTCTCTAGTTAATCGATGAATGTGACTAAGATGGGATGTATATGTCACCAAGGAAAGTCTTTTATTAGGATTGTAAGAACTTAAATATTTATCTTTTAGTGAATTCTTGACTGGTTGGGGCAGTTGACTACTGAGATGGATTTTGATGGGGGGAACCTTTTTAAATGTAGTTGGCACCTGAATAATCATGTGTGTTGCAGTGTTGCTTAATTTGGTGCTCTGCGCATGATTAGAATTTGTTAGGCTTTAGATACTGTGGACTAGGGTAAAATTTTATCCATTTAACACCATTCCTGCACCTCTTGTTATGAAAATGTGAATCCTTTTTTTTTGTAAAATAACATTGAAAAGTAAAATATTTTGCAAATTTATTTAGTAAAATAGGTCTGTGACACTTCGTGTGACATGTTTACAAGAGAGACACATCACTTGAAGTGGCGTGTTTAGACTTAACAAACACAAGAATCACAAATAAAAAGAAACAATCTTCAACAGAGTTTTCTTCTTGAAACACGCCATGTGGAATGGTGCGTCTCTTCTAAACCTGATTTTGCTAAATAAGATTTTGCCAGTCTCATTTTGCTTATTATTTTATTTCCAAACATTGTTACAGAGACTGCAACCCTCCTTTGACCTAAACATATGTGCAGAGTAGAATTTAACTAAGCTGAAACATTGTGAATAGAGCTTAACAGGCCTTGATTTGAGCCTGACTACACTCAAATGTCGGAAATGTTGATAAACGTATTATTATCTGATATGTTCTTTACAAACCAGCTCTTCTGGTAGTGCATATTAGGAACAACCTCGATAGCATTTTAGGATCGTTTTATTGTTTCTGCATTGTTCCTGTGCTTTTTATTTTCTAATCTTTCATTTCTGATTGTTTTTCTGAGCATGTAATTCGGGGAAAAAATCTAGAGAGAGAAAGTAGACAAAAGCTTAATAAAATTCTTCTGTTGCTTTTAATTATGTAAGAATGGAGGTGTGTAAATTGCATTAATTAAAATGAGGTTTCTCCTAATGCTTTAGCCAGCGAATGACAGTTAGTCAAGTAACTAACAGACTACGGAATTCGGTTTATGAGCAATGCTATATAGTAAGATGTACCGGGGGCTATATGTACCATTTGTAAATTTAAGCTATTATCAATTAGTTTATCCACAATCAGAATCCTATTGTTAATATATGGATGTTCATGTTTCTGTTGCACAGGATCTTACCATATGACCGACCTATCTGGCCATATTACCTGCACTACTTTGGTAAATATTACCAGCTCTTTATCCGTGGTAATCTAGAACTTAAATTGTAACTCTATTACAAGCTGTGGGAACAGGTTTTGATCATTCCTGTGGCATATAAAAGGATTTTCAGATGGTGCTTGACTGCTTGGTCCTACGCTTGCACCATTTCTGCTGGTTACAACGTGGTTCTAGTTATGCAGTCTGAATTGGAGATCCGAGATGGTTCATTAATGCTGCTTTGTTCCGGATACAGTTCTGAAGGCGGATGGAGCATTTTGTTTGTTCTTCATGTTATACTCCGTATTAGATTTTTAGGTATGACAGCGGGAGTTGTAGTTTAAAATGAGATTTAAATATAGGAGCAAACATAGATTTGAGTTTTGTACATAGAAATTAGGATTGCAGTTTGTAGCTTTTGTTGTCCTCTTTTTCTCTTGTCCATGTCCGTAGAAAGCTTGATACTTAACAGACTTTTTACTGTTTTGACGTGTTCTATTTACGTGAATATATCGTTGCAAGAGTTGAACTCAAGGATGGTATGATTAGTTGTTTCCTTATTTGTATCGTCCAGGTTCATGTCTAGGACTCTGATATGATAAAAGGCTTAATTCATCTATGCGCAGTTAAAGCAAGTCTTAATTCATCTATGATAAAAGGCTAATCCTAACCACATGAATTTACAATGCCTTAACATTCAGACGTTCTGTTGCTGAACAAACACATCAAGTCTAAATAATTATACTTCCTCCGTTCCAATGAGTTGTATACGTTGCTTTTTGGGCACTATTCATAAGTGAGGAGAATCTTGAAATTGTCTTATCGAGTGCATTATGAATATCAAATTTTTATAATTTTTAGTAATGTGTAGCTAAAGATATGAGCAAAAGAAAACGTGCATTGATGTACGTGTATAAAGCAAACGTATACAACTCATTGGAACGGAGGAAGTAGTAACTAACGAAAATGTAACAATAGTGAAGCAGAAATTGAAACTTTCGTCGTGCAATTCTTGTGACGGGCACTATCCGTCACAAGCTGGAGACGGATAGTGCCCCTCTCACAATAAGGCAAGTGGGAGGCCACTTGCATATTGTGAGAGGGGCACTATCCGTCTTCAGCTTGTGACGAATAGTGCCCGTCTTCAATGAGATTTTGTGTTGAAAGTAACCTTCAAGCAACTTCTACCAATTATATGACTCATACATAGGTACAGTAGTGACTACCTAAAATGCAGCGTTATTAATCATGTTAAACAAGAAAGTATCGGTAATTGCAGGTCTGCAACTGATGAACAATAATGAGAGACTACAATATAACAGTAAATGTAACGATTGAGATGAATGATGTATGGTGTTTGAACAATAAAAGATGCGTACTTAAATTTCCAAAACCAAATTGATACGGCTCGGGCAACCGTAGGTTTTAGTGTAACAACCGAGTGATGGTTTTTAAACTGCATTCTTCAGTCGCCGCCAGGGCATTAGTCTTTTACCTAACCCATGATGCATACTTTTGCCTTGTCCTCTTGTACATGGTCTCATCAACACCACACTCCGTGTCTTCTATGCGCTTCACATCTCCAGACTCAACTCTCACAAGTTCATTTAATGATCGGGAAGCCATCCTTAATGCTGAACCATCGAAGAAGGAAAACATTGGAGTTCGAAGCCGCATCACCAGTAAAAAAAACAACTGCAAGTGGAAAGTTACTATGCTTAATCATCTGTGGTTAGTTGTCTGAAACAGACACGGATTAGCAATGGGCTAGACTCTGAAATTAGTCGCACATTTATTGTGGCATATTATTCCATGAAATCACCATGCTTCCAAAACTGTAAAACAACAAACCACCAAGTTTCTTATGCGAAGGTTTTACAATATAATGAAACTAATATGGTAGTCATCTGACTATGAAGTAAAAGGGGTATCTGCGTGATGTGATTTTCCAAGAACATTAATGTCATCTAACACAAGTACGGCGAGATAATTTCTGTGAAGAACGCCATGCCGATTGACGGGGGAAAAATAATGGCGGAAGTAAACTACAGTTACAGCATACAAACTGAGGTGCAAGTATATATCTATGTAACAAATAGTCACACCCACCTTGAGTCCTGCATAACAAGCAACTCAGCCGAAACCTGGTGGAATATCAGGATCCTCATCATTGCCATTAGAAGCTCGTTTGCGCTTTCCATGCAACAAAAACCCAGGCGGAGGACTGGAACCGTCTTCGGGGTCCAATGAACCATTGGACAAACAAGATTCTCTTCCTCGTTCTACAGTATTTCCATTATTCGTAGGATCAACTCCTGGTTTATCGGTTCGTGAAATATCATGGTTTCTATGATTTTGCAGGGAGAAACCTGGGGGTTCTTTACACTCTCCATCAAGAACCTTCTCACAACCATTAAACTGAGGTCCCTTTGGAGATTCACCCTCTGGTTTAAGTAGTCTGTCATAAACTGACTGTACTGTTTCTGTTATTTCAATTTTGATGGTTTCTTCGTAACGGATGATCTTCCATAGACCATCTGAAATTTCGACCATCACACTTTCACTGTATGAATCAAATGACCATATGTTAGAAATTAGTCAAACCATGAAACAAATGGTACAGTGAACAATCTATAATTGCAGATCTCTGGATGACAGAAATGCAAATGGCAAAAAATGCATAAGCACAACAATAACAAGCAGGAAATGCATACCCATTTTTCAGTGATTACAATAAGCATCATCATATTGAAAAAAAAAAAGCCAAAGTAGAAAAAGAGAAGCGTGTTCCAGCTCTTTATTCCAGCCATATCTTAACTCCTTTCCCCTTAAGAAAAGGAAAATCCTACTACAAAAGGATACCCGGAGAAGTTTACCCATTCGAGATGCAGTTCATAGCTTTAGTTTGTACAGTAGAAAGCTCGAAAAACAGATTAAACTGACAGACTAAGCATAAACAGTGTCGACTCCAAGCATACGACAAACTTAGTAGGACCATAAACAAATGTGCATTGAAAAGCCATAACTGCTTCCCGCATGCCACTTCTTCGCTTTCCTCTTTAACAATCGACTTTAGCTTTTAATCTTTTTCTTAACGAATCAAACCACACCCTTTTTAATTCTAAATTCTTGAAGTATTCTACTTCAAGGAATGGCATGGGGTAGAGCCTGAATGTGCTTTTGACAAGTTCTGGTGGAGGTGACAAGGTGGCCGTCATCTTATAGCTTATTGCCTGTTGGCTGCAGTCATGCTTCAATCCTATTTTTTCCTCGAGGTATCAGTTTTTGACATTTAGCGAGCAAATATACATAAGTGGACTATACCTAACAAATTCCGAGGATATGGACACATGGTATTGTACGCAGGAAGGCTTCCAAACCATGAAATACTTCAAGAATATGCACCATAACAATCTCCACACATGGGAGCCCAAATAAAGTTCAAATGGGGTCAGATATAGGTCACGTTACTAATACTTTAGAAGAGATTCTATGATACCAAACATAGAACTATAGGAAGTCAAGACAAAGTAATCACATACAAGAGCCACCTACCACTAACACACGATGTTGAGAACAATATTTCAAAATCAAAGCCACGAGTAATTTGCATTTACATCCTATCAAGACTTAACCACACATTCAAACTCAAAGGTTGTGGCCCATGTCCAAAGAAGTTGACTCCTAAGTAGAGAGGAAGTCCAAAAGGGAATTCTCTGCGTGTTTGGATGGCACCCCCATAAATCGTGCACATGTTTATTTTCTTTTGTCATCTCCGTTTTTTTTTTTTTGGGTTAGTGGGGGTGAGGTTTAGCAAGATTTCAAGGTATAAGGCGGATTAACTGCATGCCTAGCTGTCGCACTTGTGACAAAAAAGAGCACAGAATAAGAAATGACCTAATCTCATCATGAATGGCATCACAAAGTTGCCTAGGAGTCATATTTTCAGCAGCAGCATGATTAAGTGCTGCAGAATCCTTAACTGCTGATATGATGTTGTTACGTAAATCCTCCTGCAGAAACCAACAAATCCCCATTATACATGGCCAGGGGCGGACGCAGGAATTTTTGATAAGGGGGGTACCAAAAAAAATTTTGATCTGATAAATAATATTTTGGATTTTTTTTCTCCGTAAACTAATGTCGTACAAAGTAAAAATGAAAAATAATTGATCCGGGGTAATTTTGTAATCTGATAAATTTTTTTTTTTGAATTTAAAATAAATGTATGACGAATAAAATCTCTTATTATTAGTTATATTACATTCTGGTAAGATCTCTAATTATAAGTTATATTACTCCCTCCTATTCACAATGATCTTCCACATTTGTTTTGGGGTAAAATTTAGTGGTATGATGATATGTGGATGTAAATAAAAGTAAGAGAGAGAATGTGAGGTCACAAGTTATTATAACCACAAATGATACACAAATAAGGAAAATGGAAAATCTTTGTGAATTTGCCGTTTTAGAAAATGTGGAAGATGTTAGAGAATATGAGGGAGTACATTCTAGTACTATTGTGAACAATAAACATAAGTGTCTTGATGGTTAATAAGTTGATGTATAACCAGGAGGTCCAAGGCTCAAATCCCATATCTAGCAAATTTTGACTAAATATTATAACTAGCAATGAGAGGGGCCTTGACTCAAATAACCTAAAAATTATTTCACAAAAAAAACAAGCCTGAACCTGGCACCACTTGCTTAGAAAGTGAAAGCCTTAACCAACTGAGCCACATTTAAGTTGTAAACATATGTGATCCTCAAAAATATTTATTTCTAAATTTTCATGGTGGGCACGTGCCCACCTGGGCCACCCCCTAGATCCGCCCATGTACATGGCTAAGCAGCTGATAAAAACATATGCGTAGATAGTTTCAACACCATGTATTTAATGATTCTCAATAAACTTGTATCCTAGAATAAAATGTGTTTGTCTACTTGTAAGTTGTGATACATGCCTACACACACCGCTATGCAAAATAATTGACCGAAAACCTTTGCATTACAAGTAATTTGACGGAAAGCAAGTAAAATCAAGGTACAAAAGATAAAAGAAATAATGAAAGTTTGAAGCTGTTAATTCACAATTTTCATTCAGTCATTTGGAAACCACCTCATGGCGTTGCTAGCAGAGGGTAAGGCCATGTACATTCGACCCCGCCTCCTTTCATACCACAAGTTATGTACTCCCTTCGTCCCGGTCAATTGTTGTCCTTTGGTTTTGGTACAAATATCAAGGAAAGAGGAGGGGTCAATTACTAAATGACAAGTGGAACAAATTGAGCGTGAATTATCAAATTGTTCATCAAGTTCATTCTTCAAATAGAAAGGACAACAAAATGGAAAAGGACAACAAATGACCGATACAGAGGAAGTATTCTCTAAACCTTTCATACCAAATCATGTCACATAATTTCATCGGGTTGAACCCATGTCAATTTTAACCTTATTGTTATCATTGAAGTTATCATGTATAATGGGTGCACTAATTTGACAACAACATGTATGACTAATTGCATCATACATACAGCACTCGTTATAAACATGAATCTTGAACCAATTGTTTCATCTAATGCTGCTACCCACTTGAAAAGTTGAAAAAGAAAGATGATGAAAAAGAAAACAAAAAGAGGATGATACATTTTGTTTAAGGATGCGGACGATGTTGAGACGAATACGGTCGAAATCTCCATCATCTTTCAGCTTCCTTATCACGTCTTCTTCGCTAATCTTCTCTCTTTCTCCCATTCTTTTTCTTTTAGGTTTTCTCTCCCTTCGACCTTCTTTCACTTTTTGTTTTCGGTTATTTAATGAGACCTCTGAACTATCAGTCTCCTCAAAATATTCTCTGCTTTATTATATTCCCTTTCAGTCACTATAATATTCCCTCTTTCTCCAAAACGGATTAAACTAATGTTTCTCTTTCTATTTTTAGAAACTTTTACTCTTATTTTATTAATTCCTCTCTCATATCACCAAACCCCACACAACTTTTTTAATCCTATTTTATTAGTTCCCTTTATGTTTTGGCCCCACAATTCTTTATTTAACTACTAATAATTCATCACTCTCTCCTATCACCAACCCCGTACAACTCTTTTACTCACATATTTTAATACTTTTCTTAAAGTATTGTGCCAAAACAAAATGAGAAGATTATGATGAATGGGAGGGAGTAACTAACAATACACCAAACTTTAACACCCCTCCTCATTTAATGTAATATAGGTAGAAGGGCGACCGGTTGCACCGGTTTCTTTTTAATTTACATTTTTTTTAATAAGGTAAGAAAATTAGGTTGGTCTTCTAGGTAGGATCAACCTATCTCATGCTTTCGAATGAGTGAGGTAAGTTGAAGCCACCAGCTTTCAAACCGCCCTGAAAGAGTTGAACATAAATGTCCAATAGAAGCCATGAAGTCAGCAACCTTGTTGGCTTCACGAAAGCAATATTTAATTATCACTTCATCGAACAAATGAAGGTCTAATTTCACATCCTTGATAATACTAGAGATTTCCCAAAGAATTTGTCAAGTACTACGAAGTGAGTTAATAACATATAAATTATCACCTCCCACAATTAACTTTGAGATTCCTAACTGTTTAGCGGCTAAAACACCTTCTTTTAAAGCGAGAGCTTCCGTAATAAGAATACTATTAGATCCGCACTTTTTTCCTCCTAACACAAGGTTTCCTTCCCTTACACATCATTGACTCTTTATCTTCTCCTAAAACACCATTGTTTAATTTTCTTCTCCAAAATCTCATTTACCCTTCCACAACCAGTTGTATACTCCCTCCATTCAACTCCAAATGGTACATTTCTTTTTTCACGTTTGCCGATGCACGTTTTACACCGTAAATATCTTTAGCTACAATGTTTTAAAAATTATAAAAAATTGATATTTTTAATGTACTCCTAAAGACGAATAAAACAAGATCCCGCATGAATATATTTTATCTTATATATTGGGAGGAAATGAGAAGATTCTTCTTACTTGTGAATAGTGTACAAAAGAGAAACCTACCATTTGGAGTTGAATGGAGGGAGTAATACATTAACTGTTCCATCTAGGGGTGAACAAATATAGGTTCGGACCGGAAAAATGGATCGGACCGGATCATTTGGTCTGGACCAAAATCGGACCGAATTAGTTTGGTCCGGTCCTCGGTCCTCATTTTTTCAAGATTTGGTTTTCGGTCCGGTCCGGTCCAAGATAGGTTAATTTAGGTCCGGATCGAATGGACCAAATTTCATGTTTTTAATGACGCAACATTAAAATATTATGAATTAAATTAATATTTTATCTTCAAAAAACATTATAAATTAGTATTGTAAATGATTCTCATAAAAAAGTCGTCTAATAATTTAAATGTATTTTATTTAGCGGAATTAAAATGTAATTATCGTATACGAAATATTGGAAAAAAACTAATTTTAGGTCCATTTTGGTCTAAAACCGGACCGGACCAAATATTTCGGGTTTGGTCTGGTCTAAGACCGAAAGTTTTAGGCATGGTCTTCGGTCCACTAAATTTTTAATTTTGGTCCGGTCCGATTTGGTCTGGTTTG
Source organism: Silene latifolia (assembly GCF_048544455.1). Lineage (NCBI taxonomy): Eukaryota > Viridiplantae > Streptophyta > Magnoliopsida > Caryophyllales > Caryophyllaceae > Silene > Silene latifolia. The sequence continues at coordinate 284,220,538 of NC_133538.1, read as the reverse complement.
GTCCGGTCTTGGACCGATTCTCAGCCCTACTTCTATCTTTTCCAGAAGGCCCTTAAATTTCTTACAAATCAGCTGGTCGCAGGCGCCCTAATTTGAATTTCTCCTTGATGTTTGTATGAAGCTGTTTGCATTTAATTTGATGTTGGGTTTGGATGAAATTTTGGATTTTTCAATGTTTTAGTGAGTTTGCTTGTTCATGTTTGAATTTTGGTTGAAGGATACTTCGTATTTGTTATTTTTGATGTTTGAGTTGTGGATTTACTTTGAATTGGTGTTTGTTCAATGGGTTTTCCTTGACTTGTTTAAGACGTGGGTTTCTTTTAATTTCTTATTTTCAGAATCTTATTGGTCTGTATTCCTTGATTGCATTGTTAGGTTTATTTTCTGGGGAATATTTTAACGGTCTTTCGCGCTTGCACCAATTTTCTAGTTCTGTGTTTTTGCACCGTAATGAGTGGACAAGCACAAGATAATGCATCTTGTGCTAAACTGCTAAGTCCAAAAATCTTGCTTCAGGTGTGATTAAGCCCCTAATTTAGTGAGGCACTATTCAAATGAACTCCTTGCACGGTATTAACCTTCCTTGGAACTGTAACTAGTTTAGAGTGTAGGCTAATTTCTCGGTATCATCTTGAAGGTGCGCTCAATAGTTTCAAGGTCAGATAAAAGGTGAATATGTAGAGTTTTTGGTGAAGTAAAAATGCAATAGCTAGCTGGACAATAATTCAAGAAAGGTCTAATTTTCTGAATGACAAGGAGAAGGAAGGATTAAAGAGATTGTTATTGAATGAATCATTAACTGATACAAAGCTATGTCAATATATAAGTACAAGAGGAGATCAACGATGCTATTCTATAGCCTATAAACAAGGAAACCGAATATACAATAGACTAAGCTAAGATATTATACACTGAATATGCTACAAATATACGGTAATATCCGAATATTATCTTCACTTGATATGATAATATCCGAATATCTCAATATTCCCCCTCAAGTTGGTGCACTCGGCAAGATGATGCCCAACTTGGATCGAAGGAAACGAAAAGCTTCTCCTCCCAAGGCCTTAGTAAAAATGTCTGCAATTTGGTCTTTACTGCGTAGTTGAGATGTTGATATCGTCTTATTTGTAATATCATGGCGGATGAAATGACAATCAACCTCGATATGTTTAGTACGGTCATGGAAAACGGGATTCTTGGCAATGTTTAACGCGACCGTATTGTCACAAAACAATTTAATAGGCGTAGTATGATCAACTCCCAGTGACTTAATAAAGGACTTAAGCCATATTACTTCGCTAGTCACCGCACCTAAAGCTCGATATTCCGCCTCTGCACTCGACTTGGCAACCGTGGTTTGCTTTCTCGCCTTCCCTGAAATAGGCGAATTTACAAGTGTCACAAAATACCCTGTCAAGGACCTTCGTGTCAACGGGCAGCGAGCATAGTCGGAATCCGAGTATCCACGTAATAATAGATCAATGTAACGTTCTATTACAATTCCCATTCCCAGACTTCCTTTGATATACGGTATAGCTCTCAACACTGCATCCATATGTTCTTTCCTTGGGGCGTGAACAAACTGTGACAAAATATGAACTACATATAGCAAGTCGGGCCTTGTTATAGTTAAGTAAATAAGTCGTCCCACTAGGCGTCGATACTTCATGGGATCATGTAACAAATCTCCTTCGGCCAAGGCCAGTTAATGATTCGGCTGAATTGGTATGTCAATTGGCTTTGCTCCATCCAAACCCGCCTCTTTAATGATTTCTAAAGCATATTTCCTTTGGCTGAGAAATAAACCCTTGGAACCGGTTGCAACTTCAATTCCCAAAAAAAATATTTAAGCCTTCCAAGATCTTTAATACCAAAGCTACGATCTAGAAAACGTTTGAGACGGGTACTTGCTTCCTCGCTATCACTTACAATTATCATATCGTCAACGTATACCAAAATTCCAAAAAAAATGCCATCCTTATTGTAAGTGAATAGCGAGTAATCAGCTAGAGATTGAACGAATCCATACCTCGTCAGTGAATCAGTCAATTTAGCAAATCAATTACGCGAAGCCTGCTTTAGCCCATATAGCGATTTTAGCAACTTCCAAACCTTAGTTGATCCTCCTTTCTCGAATCCGGGTGGCATCCTCATATACACTTCCTCATCTAAATTCCCGTGTAAGAATGCATTATTGACATCCAACTGAGTGATTTGCCACCCTTTCGAAACTGCTACGGCAAGTAAACAACGTACACTCGTCATCTTAGCAACGGGCGCGAAAGTTTCATGATAGTCCACACCTTCAACTTGTGTGTATCCTTGTGCAACGAGGCGAGCCTTGTACCTTTCAAGAGTTCCATCCGCTTTATACTTTACCTTGTAAACCCATCGACAACCAATGGGCCTTTTTCCCTTTGGAAGATCAACAATGGACCATGTCCCATTCGTTTCAAGAGCATCAAATTCCTTCGCCATTGCCTCCTGCCATTCTTTAATCTTCGAGGCTTCTTTGTAATTACATGGCTCACGTATTGCATCTACCTTGGCTAAGAAACCCCTGTAATTCTTAGAAAAACAATTTGTAGTGACATAATTAATCAAAGGACGATAACGGGTACCTTTCCCTTTGGATGTCGATTGAGAGGAGTGAGCATTGACAGTGGGGTTTGTAAGATGGGTCGTGTAACACCCCCATACTCCAAGTGCCTTACCAGGACCACTCAGGTATGGAGACGTCACCATCTCGGTTGCCCGAGGTATGATAATCAAATAGACAAAATAGAAACAACATTTATTATAAGTGCTTTAATGAAAAGTTACAATCCTCGGAACCAAACTAAAAGTGTAATACATTATTCAAACTGTCTGTTCTCAACTGAAATGTAAATAAAAGCTAAACTACAGCGGAAGACTCTATCGTCATGTCGTGGCCATCCCCGGCTATCCAAGACCATCTCTATACCGCTCAATATCTGCTCACCATCCTCGAATGGATCCCCGCAGTTTTTACAAAACAACACCGGGTCGTACTAATCACACAATCAATATACATAACAACAAGAAGACAAATAGACAAATGAACCGCCACACACACACACACACACCAAACCAACCAACCGTCTCAATCATCGATCGTCCACTTTGGACCCGCCTCGCGATGGGGACCGCAGCCGTTCCCACCTAAGCCCCGCTCATCGTACGAGCGATAACCTGTATCATTAATGTGCACATCCCTTCTACGTGGCGGGTTCCACGAAGGCGAAACTAGGGCGTGAGATCACTCCCGCAAGTGACCCCACTCAGCCGAGAACGCATCTCGAGAGCCATCAACGAACACAACCACAAACACAAACACAATTACCATCATCATATCAATCACTAATTACAAAGACATCACCAATATCCCATTATGGGACTAATACCGAGTAGAAATCCTACCGGAAAGCAAACACGCAGACGATCTAAACAATGTCTCAAAACGGCTCCTCTACGAATTCTCCTCCTATCATACATAACACATAAAGACTACCATTCAATTCCTACTCATAAAATCCCCAAACCCTAAATTAGGGTTTGACCAAAACTAGTAAAACATTATAAAAATTATGCTAGAAGCTTACCCTCGACGCAAGGAATCCAACAACACTAAAAACAACGAGAATCGACCGTCTCGAACTCCGGAATCGTTAAGGATGCGATTAGGAAGAAGAATCGCGCTTTCTCTCTTAAACAGGTTTTAGGTTTTGGTAAAAGTGTTTTAAAACAAAGACGAATTGGTTTAAATACCTTAATCGCATAATTAACAAAACCCGAGAAAACTCCCCGTAAAACCGGACGCTCGATCGAGTACCCAAGGTACTCGATCGAGTACCCCCTACTCGATCGAGTGCCCGAGCTACTCGATCGAGTGCCCAACAGTCGTCGAAACTATTTTATTCTCGCAACATACCCTTACTCGACAGAGTAAGGGCTACTCGATAGAGTACCCCCAAGACCATAAATACGGAGTATTACAGTCTTCCCTCCTTAAAAAGAACTTCGTCCCCGAAGTTCAAACCACAACAAAACAAAGGTACTCCCTCAACATACCCGACTCAACCATCAAACAAAAACATGATACAAACCCAAGACAAACATCCCGACACAACATATAAAAGGTGTATAAAACTCCTAAAAACTCTCGCGATCATCTCCTACCCCCCTAAAAGAAACAAGGTTACGTCCCCGTAACCATACATACCTGATCAAAAAGGAAAGGGTAGCGCTCTTTCATTATATCCTCCGCCTCCCATGTAGCTTCCTCAGTCTCGTGGTTAGACCAAAGGATCTTAAGCAAGACGGTCTCACCACCCCTGGTCTTTCTAACCTTTCGGTCTAGAATCTGCTTAGGCACCTCAAGGTACGATAAAGACTCATCCAGCTCTAAGCTCTCTGCCTCCAACACATGTGACGGGTCACTCACATACTTCCGCAGCTGCGATACATGAAACACATTATGCACTCTCTCCAAAGCAGCCGGTAAAGCCAACCGATAAGCCACTTCCCCAACTCGCTCTAAGATCTCATAAGGCCCTATAAACTTCTGACTTAACTTGCCTTTCTTCCCAAATCTCATAACTCCACGCATCGGAGATACCTTCAGAAGAACCTTGTCCCCAACCTGAAACTCTATGTCCCGACGATGTAGATCTGCATAACTCTTCTGTCGATCCTGGGCTGCTCTCATCCGTTCTCTGATCATCTTAATCTGTTCTACCATCTCATGTACCATCTCTGGTCCTAAAACCACTGCCTCAGCACTATCGTCCCAACAGATCGGACTCCTACATCTCCTCCCATACAAAGCCTCAAACGGTGCCATACCTATCTTTGGTGTGATAGGCGTTGTTGTACGAAAACTCTATCAAATCCAACCTCTTGCTCCCAACTACCACCAAAATCCATCACACAAGCTCGCAACATATCCTCAAGGGTCTTGATTGTTCTCTCTGTCGCCCATCCGTCGCAGGATGAAATGTCTGTACTCATCTTCAAAGTCGTTCCCAACGCTTCCTGCAACTCTTTCCAAAACTTCGATATAAACCTCGCATCTCTGTCAGACACTATGTCCTTAGGGACTCCATGTAACTTAAGCACGTTCTTTCGATAGGCCATAGCCAATTGTGCCTTAGTCCATGTATCTTTCATTGGAACAAAGTGAGCTGACTTGGTCAAGCGATCCACTATCACCCAAATCATGTTGTTACCTTGTTGACTCTTTGGCAAACCCACAATAAAATCCATGGAAATGGATTCCCACTTCCACTCGGCACCTCCAAAGACCGAATCTTACCCGTGGTCTTCTCTCCCCTTTAACTCTCTGGCATGTCAAACAACGGGACACAAACTCAGTTGTCTCTTTCTTCATCCCAGGCCACCAAAACGTTTTCTTCAAATCCTTGTAAAGCTTGTCTCCACTGGATGAACCGAATATGGTGTGCAATGTGCTTCTGTCATGATTGTCTTTTTCAACTCCTCATCATTAGGAACACACCACCTACCATCGAACCTCAAACTACCATCTCGTATGTATCGAAAACCGGACACTCGTCCCTCTCTCTACTCCCGCTCTCCACTCAACTATCTTAGGATCCAAAGCCTGTTTACCTCGAATGTCATCATAAAACTCCATATGTCTTTGTCATATCACCCATGGCATCTCCTTTCTGCATCATATGAATCCCAAAGCTCGCTACCTCATCCCTCAACCTCATCAAAGATAGAGCTGTACACAAGGAATGTACACTCTTCCTACTCAAAGCATCAGCAACAACATTGGCCTTCCCTTCATGGTAGATGATTTCCATGTCGTAGTCGCCAATTAACTCCATCCACCTCCTCTGTCTCATGTTCAACTCCTTCTGCGTGAAGATGTACTTGAGACTCTTGTGATCCGAAAATACCTTAAAGATTGCTCCATACAGGTAATGTCTCCAAATCTTGAGAGCAAACACCACTGCACCCAACTCCAGATCATGAGTAGGGTAATTCTCCTCATAAGGCTTCAACTGCCTAGAAGCATAGGCAATCACTTTACCATTCTGCATCAACACACATCCCAACCCATTCTTCGAGGCATCGGTATAAACCTCAAAATTCTCGCTTCCTTCAGTAATGCTAAGACAGAGCCGTAGTCAAACGCTCCTTTAATGTCTGGAACGCCGTCTCACAACTCTCATCCCAACGAAACCTGTTCTCTTTCCTCATCAACGCCGTCATCGGTCTAGCTATCTTGGAGAAATCTTTCACAAACCGTCTGTAGTATCCAGCTAAACCCAAGAAACTCCTAACCTCAGCAACATTCTTTGGTGCTTCCCACTTTGTCACTGCCTCAATCTTCGCCGGATCTACAGCTACTCCATCTTTAGATATCACATGCCCCAGAAAAGCCACTTTCTCTAACCAGAACTCACACTTGGACAACTTAGCATACAACTCATGCTCCCTCAATGTCTGCAACACGATCCTCAAATGCTCCTCATGCTCCTCCTTAGTCTTAGAATAGACTAAGATATCATCAATAAACACCACTACAAACTGGTCCAAGAACTGTCTAAAGATCCTATTCATCAAATCCATAAACACTGCCGGCGCATTAGACAACCCAAACGGCATCACCACATACTCATAATGGCCATACCTCGACGTGAAAGCTGTCTTCGGTATGTCCACATCTCTAATCTTCACCTGATGGTACCCCGATCTCAAATCGATCTTAGAAAAGACCGTTGCACCACTCAACTGATCAAACAGGTCATCTATCCTTGGCAAAGGGTACTTATTCTTTATCGTCACTCGGTTCAACTCTCTGTAATCTATGCATAACCTCAAAGTTCCATCTTTCTTCTTCACAAATAGAACTGGTGCTCCCCAAGGCGATACACTCGGTCTAATGTACCCCTTTTCTATCAAATCATCCAACTGTTTCCTAAGTTCCTCCATCTCCTTAGGACCCATACGGTACGGTGCCTTAGAGATTGGCCCCGTCCCTGGCTTCAACTCAACGGTGAAATCTATCTCCCTCTTCGGTGGCAACCCCGGAATCTCCTCTGGAAAGACATCCGCAAACTCTCCCACCACAGGTATCTCATCAACTGTTGGACTCGCTATCCGATCATCTCTCACATGGCACAGGATCAAAGGACACCCCTTCCTCCGATAAGACTTCAAGGTGACAGCTGCAATCAACTTAACTTTGGGTCTGACTAGAAACCCCCGGTAAGACACACTAACACCCTTAGGACCTCTCAAGGACACTTTCTTTTGATGACAGTCTATCTTAGCTTTATACTTTCCTAACCAATCCATCCCAACTATCATCTCAAAGCCGTTAAAAGGAAACTCTAGCAAGTCTACAGGGAAATCAACTTGCCCAACTATCAAGGATACATCTCTAAACAACCGCCCACAAGGTACGACTCACCCGACGGTATGAAAACTTGCTCATTAACGTACTCATATACTCTCAAACCCAACTGTTTTACATGACTCGAAGACACAAACGACTGAGAAGCCCCCGAATCAAACAAAACAAACGTAGGAATACCATTAACAAGGAATGTACCGGTGATAACATGCTCATCTTCCTCACCGCCTTCTTGTCCATCATGAATAGCTTGCCATCGGTCTTCCGCCCACCTCCCGGACAAGACTTGGCGATGCGGTCGGCTTAGCACCCGACCCTTGGTTGTTGTTGTTGTTCATCGGTGTCTTCGATAAGAACTACCGCCGTTGCGGTTGCCTCCACTCGGTAGCTCGACCTCCCGGTTTGGCCATGATCCCGCCGGTCCGTTGCTCGCAAAGCTCATGCGGGTCTCGAAAGGATCCCGGTGCACTCGTGCACTCATGTCTCTTGTGGCCTACGCCACCACAACTAAAGCAGGTCACTCCCAAGCTGTTGCTCACATTCCCACGACCTCTCCCAAAGGAAGTTCCAAAGACTAAACCCCGACCCGGAAGAAAACCCCTTAGATTGATTGTGGTTGCCTTTCTTGTAATTAGATTGGCCACCACCCTCGCTCTCCGACTTCCTCTTCTCACCACCAGACCTCTCCCGAGCCATCTCCACCGCCTCGCTCTCCCCTGGCCCTCTCATATGCTTCCTTCACATCAGTGAGGACTCCCACGGGTAACTTGTCCATAATCTTCGTGGTTAGTCCACTCTCAAACCTCAAAGCCAAATTCTCATCACTCAAACCCATGTCCTCTCGCATATCTAGATTTCTCATTGAACTGCTCGTAGTACTCGACCACGGACATCTCAAAGAGTCATCTTAAACTTATCAAACTCCTCCCTCAACTTACTCCTCACATGTTCCACAAACTCCTTCCTCACACCCTACGAAACTCCTCCCAAGGTATAGCAGGTAACCCCCGGTTGGTATATATCTCCTTGGCACTTACTTTCACCGAATCCCACCACTTGCCAGCACCGCCTCCCTCGGATAGAATGCGTCGATCCACTCTCATCTCATCCGGACAATGGACTAAATCTAGTATGTTCTCCATCTCCTCGGCCAACTATCAAGACGGTTAGGCTCCTCAACTCCCTTGTACTCCTTCGGGTTAAACCTCGCAATATAGAGGCTGACTTTAGCATGGTCAACCTCCTTCTCCTTACTCTTATCCTTGTCCTCATTCACTCTCTTCAGGGTCTCAGTAAGAGCGTCCTGGTGCTCTAACATCGTAACGATGTCATCCGTAGTCATAAGCTCTGCTCTAGCGTACAAGGCATTTCTCTTTGGCGGCATCTTGAAACTATACGTATATAAGAAAGGGTAAACATGAACATGCGTACTAAACTTCAAAACACGAAAACTCGCTGCCCAGAACCTACTCGATCGAGTATCCAAACCCACTCGATCGAGTAACGGGCTACTCGATCGAGTGCCCCTATGTACTCGATCGAGTACCCAAACTCCGTAACCAAACAGGACCTTCCTGGTCACTAACCCACTCGATCGAGTATATAGGCTACTCGATCGAGTGATTTCTACTCGATCGAGTACCCCTAGTTACTCGATCGAGTGCCCCAAAACGCGATTCTGGACTCAGTTTCGCCAAAAACCTATCCGATCGAGTCAGTCTTACTCGATCAAGTATCACTAATACGTAAAAGCTACCCGCATATTACGTCATACACTAACATGATAACTTTATAAAATCACATTACATCATAACATTCATGCTATTAATTGCCACGTTATAAAACATTCCATCATGCTATCAACAATGTTTATATATATATCATCATCTTCCTTTCATCTCATCAACTTTCAATTTAAACATCCATCCATCATCACATTCCATCACATTGTTACACAAGTTACTAAGCACACACATGACTCAACACATATTTACCCCACGTGACCGGTTCAAAGTCAGTAGGCGACCCCTTGCGACTTTAGGACGTCTCCCAAGCCTTTGCACTAGCTCCTACAACTTTTACCCGGGTTCATTTTAATTGACTCCCTATGTTCATTAAGTTCATTGCTTACAGGTTTCAGGATCGTCGCTCTGATACCATTTGTAACACCCCCATACTCCAAGTGCCTTACCAGGACCACTCAGGTATGGAGACGTCACCATCTCGGTTGCCCGAGGTATGATAATCAAATAGACAAAATAGAAACAACATTTATTATAAGTGCTTTAATGAAAAGTTACAATCCTCGGAACCAAACTAAAAGTGTAATACATTATTCAAACTGTCTGTTCTCAACTGAAATGTAAATAAAAGCTAAACTACAAATGAAGACTCTATCGTCATGTCGTGGCCATCCCCGGCTATCCAAGACCATCTCTATACCGCTCAATATCTCGCTCACCATCCCGAATGGATCCCCGCAGTTTTACAAAACAACACCGGGTCGTCATTACTAATCACACAATCAATATACATAACAACAAGAAGACAAATAGACAAACAACCGCCACACACACACACACACACACACCAACCAACCAACCGTCTCAATCACCGATCGTCCACCGGACTAGTCCTCGCGCAGGGGACCGCAGCCGTTCCCACCTAAGCCCCGCTCATCGTACGAGCGATAACCCTGTATCATTAATGTGCACATCCCTTCTGTGGCGGGTTCCACAGAAGGCGAAACTAGGGCGTGAGATCACTCCCGCAAGTGACCCCACTCAGCCGAGAACGCATCTCGAGAGCCATCAACGAACACAACCACAAACACAAACACAATTACCATCATCATATCAATCAGCTAATTACAGCACATCACCAATATCCCATTATGGGACTAATACTGAGTAGAAATCCTACCGGAAAGCAAACACGCAGACGATCTAAACAAAATTGTCTCAAAACGGCTCCTCTACGAATTCTCCTCCTATCATACATAACACATAAAGACTACCATTCAATTCCTACTCATAAAATCCCCAAACCCTAAATTAGGGTTTGACCAAAACTAGTAAAACATTATAAAAATTATGCTAGAAGCTTACCCTCGACGCAAGGAATCCAACAACACTAAAAACAACGAGAATCGACCGTCCAACTCCGGAATCGTTAAGGATGCGATTAAGAAGAAGAACTGACTGCTTTCTCTCTAAACAGGTTTTAGGTTTTGGTAAAAGTGTTTTAAAACAAAGACGAATTGGTTTAAATACCTTAATCGCATAATTAACAAAACCCGCGAAAACTCTCCCGTAAAACCGGCGACTCGATCGAGTACCCAAGGTACTCGATCGAGTATTTCCTACTCGATCGAGTGCCCGAGCTACTCGATCGAGTGCCCAACAGGTCAGAAACTATTTTATTCTGCAACATACCCTTACTCGACAGAGTAAGGGCTACTCGATAGAGTACCCCCAAGACCATAAATACGGAGTATTACAGGTCGATTTGCAGATATAATCTTTCTTCCAATAAGGATCGAACTTTTTACGAGCACCACAGCCCTCTGCACTACTGCCCTCTGTTTCAGCACTTGCTCCTTTCCCTTCTGCACTCACGGGTCTTGCATCAGCCTGCACAAGCTCCTCGTGAGGGATGACGTGCTCTTCGACATTCATATCAGTCACATTTTGGCCCTCGTTATTTTCTGGTAAAAGACTGTCATCCCCTGCTTGAATGTCACCATGCTCAAGCTCATACAAAACCTCGTGGCTGGTATCAATTTCATCCATAAAAGGCGTGGATTCGAAATTATTAGTCGTGCTCGCCTCTGCATTTTTCGTGGGTAATTGATCTTGCTCAAAATGAAAGACATTTTCATAAAATACAACATCCCTTGATTCAAAAATTTGCTTTTTCTGTAAATCATAAACCTTCAATCCCTTTTTGCGTTGCGGATAACCTACGAAAATGCATCTCTTACCCCTTTCATTGAACTTGTCCTTGGGTTTATCTTTATTGTGGGCATAACACACACTACCAAAAACACGAATATTATCAAAGCTAGGTCGTTTTCCATATAAAATTTCATGTGGAGTCAAATCATCAAGTAAACGAGTTGGTGTTCTATTAATTAAATACGCATCGGTTAAAACACACTCTCCCCAAAAATCAATGGGTAAATTTCCTTGGAATCGAAGAGCTCTTGCCTTTTCTAAAATGTGTCTATGCTTCCATTCCACCCTACCATTTTGTTGTGGGGTGTCGATTTGACTAGTCTGAAAAATCATACCATGCTCATTATAATAATCTTTCATAATATTCGATAAAAATTCCGTCCCATTATCACTTTGTACTATTTTAACCTCCTTCCCAAATTGAGTCTTGGTCATTTTGCAAAAATTAATCATAAGTTGGCTTACTTCTCCCCTATCCCGCATTAATCGAACCCAAACATGTCTACTTCGGTCATCAACAATCGTAAGAAAATAATGGGCCCCCGACAAACTTCTTGTGTGATACGGTCCCCAAATATCACAATGAATGAGAGCAAATAATTCACCACTTCTCTTATTATTAAGCTTAAAAACCGAACAAGTTTGTTTGGCCTGACAACACGGGTCACAAATATTGTCAGAATTCCAAGATAAATTAAAACCAACTAAATCGGAGAAAAGAGGCAAAATACTGCTAGACGGATGACCAAGCCTTTTGTGCCACAATCGAGAATCCATACTCGTGCTCACGTGTGCTGTCTTATTGCCTTGATCACCCTTGAAGTAATAAACCCCATCACTGTGCTCACCCTGTCCAATCTTCATCCTCGTATATTGGTCCTGTATAACACAATGATCATTATAAAAGGTCACAATACAATTGTTTTCTAATATTAATTGCTGTATAGAAATGAGATCACACGTCAAAGATGGAACAAAAAGGACATCCTTGAGTGTAAAATTTTCGTTCAAAACCACACTCCCATGTTCCCGTGTCATGATTTGAGAACCATCAGGAAAACTTATGGTAGATGCCTTGCCTCTCCAAACATCTTTTAGAAAGTCTCGTCTACCTGTCATATGGTGCGAGCATTCGCTATAAAGTAACCAACGAATACATCATATATCATCCATACCTGACTTCGGCTGGCTACCTTCGGCCTTATTACTCAAGAGTGTCCGTATTTGGAGTACTTCATCTGGGGTGAAGCCTGGCGTGTCCCCTTCATTCACAGTGGCTGCATTATCCTATTGAGAAGCACCACGACCTCGTCCTCCCTTTCCACGACCTTCATGCCGGCCTCTGCCTCGGCCTCGAATGCCCAATTTCTCCCAACAATTAGCTTCCGTATGCTATAATTTATTGCAATGGGTACACCGGATTACACCCGTGTTCTCATTGTCCTTTGCAGAATCACCACTGCTGCTACCCGCTCCTCCTTGCATGGCCATGGCTGCTTCCGAGGGTTCTTCCTTCACCTTGATTGTGACCACATGATGGCTCTATTCACGGAGAACAATAGCATATGCTCTGTTCAACGAGGCAATTTCGTCCTCCATTAACAAATTAGAATGGACATTTCCATAAAGAGTGCCATCAAGTCCCATCAAAAATTGATGTACTTTTTCTTCTTCTCGTTCTTTAAGAATCGCAGCCACTGCTCCACAAGTACATTGAGGTACTTTACTGTGAGTAGCTAATTCATCCCAAAGAGCCTTCAATTGAGTGTAATATTCGACTACGGACTGATTCTTTGCTTGCTTGCACTCGTTGAGGTCGCTTTTGAGTTGGTGGACTCGGGGTGCATTGCCAGTAGAATAATGATCCCGTAGTTCCTTCCAGATTTCAACAACAGTTCCGGAAAAGGCTATACTTGGATGAAGTTTTGTATGTATTGAATTCCACAACCATGCTTTAACCATTGCATTACATTGTCTCCAAGCAACGGCTTCCAGAGTCTCTTCCGCGCCTTCCTCAATCACCGGACGCTTCACGGTACCCTCGATGAAACTTAGTTTGTTTTTAGCATCGAGACCGTTCCTTACGGCATCTGCCCACAATTGATACTTATCCCCATTAAAGATTTTTTGGGACAAAGATAAATTCGGGCTTTCACTGGGATGAAGATATAATGGTGAGAGAGGGGGGGGGGGGGGGGGTATATGATGACCGGGTTTTGCCGTCACTTCCGGTACCAAAAACAATTTATAAATTACCCAATTAAAAGTAGTATTTAGTCGGGTGTCGAACACAAAGATGGCGGGGGTGTATACTTAGTTCGTTTAAGTCCCAATTTAGCCTAATAATGAAAGAGGTTTGATTTATGATAAACTAAGATGCAAATAAGGAATAAAATTAAACTAAATGAAATTGTAATTAATCAATATGAGAAAGACTAGAGCTTTCGGGTTCACTCAGGTAATTGGGCATGAAACAAGGCAAATATGGGGAATAGGTGATTCAATTAGTCAAGGAATTATGCCTAATGTCTTAGGACACCTAGAATTCGTTAACCCACTATCGTATGATTAACTAAAACTCGTCACACACATACACAAAGATCATCCAATACTCTACACACCAAGATTGTTCATCCACTAGTATAGACACCAAGACAACTAAACATGTGAGAAAATACTCAAACTTTCATAGGAGCAATTCTACAAACACTTCATGTGCAAGAAAGTGACACCAATAAAACACCCAATTCCTTATAATTCTAACCCAAAATCATACCCATTATAGACCCGATATCCCCCTAGGCCCTAGATGAGGACTACTCACACATGTTCATGGGTGAGAAATTAACAACATATTGCAACAAAACACAAGTAAACATTGTAAACATGATAAAGATAGAAACTATAGATGAATAATGATTAAACAACATAATAAATGTAAACAAATGAAGTAAATGTAAACAAAAGATGAGAATTATACCTATTAAGAGGAAAGTAACAAACTTGGATAATAAAAATGGAGGATGAATGTCTTCTTCCTTCAAATTACACCCCAAAACCAAATGTAAACTATTGAGAAAATGAAGAACTTGCATAAACAAAGGAATAATTAAACTAAAAATTTAAGAAAGATTACAACTTTTTATTGAAGCAAAATGAGAAAGGAAATATTAGGGTTCTACAATATTTAGAGAGGAAAATAAGCTAAACTATTATAATTCTATTTTCTAGTCTAATTCTAAGGTGGTAATGTGAGTATACAAAGGAGAGATGAGCCTTATATAGCACCCTCTAATTATAAATCTAGTTAGACTAATAACAATAATCTAATCCTAATAATAATAATAATAATAATAATAATAATAATAATAATAATAATAATAATAATAATAATAATAATAATAATAATAATAATGATAATAATAATACTAATAATAATACTAACAATAATACTAAAATTATTACTAATCAAACAACACTTACACAAGGAACCAATTCCCGTCAAAAACAGAGCAGGGGGCCCTGCCGGCCCGCCGGCCTGGTCACCGGTAGCGAGACCATGGAGCAAAGGGAGGATTAAATGGATTGTGTGTGATATGCCGGTTGGGCGGCTGTCGGGCAACTGACATAGAGCACAATTGATGCGAGGTTTGAAGATGTGGGTGGTTTATGCCGGTAAGTAGGCTGCCGGTGGATACACCGGTAGCGAGACCATTAAAGGAAGAGAGGATTTATGGTTGGTGCCTGCCGGTGTGGGTAGTCGGCTGCCGGTGGGCCGACATAGAGAAACAGAGGAGGTGCGCGAGGGCTTCAAAGAGGAGGCTGTGGAGGTTGTTGGGTCCACTCAAGGTGGACGTCGGTGAGCGCTGAGGGTTGCCGGCACTGTGGGCATGATGATGGGATATTTATAACTTCACAAACAACTCTACTACTAGTAAAGAGGCAATTAAAGGTCGGATCCTAAAGGACGGGTATTGATGTAGGATTTTCGATTGCAAGTAGTGGTGTCTAGGGGTGTCACAATTTGGGTTGAGATAAGAAGATTACTAAACTAAATAACAATAAAAGTGAACAAGAAAGATGACGAAAATGAGATGTAAACAATTGATTAAAAGCACTAGGGTGTCATGGGTTCATAGGGGATTCATAGGAATTGATCATACAAACATATTCTCAAATTATAAGCAAGCAATTATTGTTGTGATAGGATCGAGTTGGTTTATATCTTACAATCCTAGGAAGGTTTGGGTCCCGGAGCCGAATCGATTAGATGGTACAACACCTACAAGTCGACTTAATCCTCCCTACTCAACTATATGCATGGTCTAATGAGACTCGAGTTGGTTTATGTCTTACAAGTCTCATTGAAAAGGTAAGTGATGGGTAAAAAATGCAAGGATTCACAGGCTCGCATTTCATCAAATATAACATGTGCATAAGTTGAGATCACAACAAGCAAGCAAATAAATTATGAAAACATAATAAATTAAGCATGAATCATCCCCCATGTTGGTTTCCCCTAATTACCCATTAACCCTAGTTAAGGAAACTACTCACTCATTATCAAGTTTAACATGTTAACAAGGTTGTCAATCACATTAACAAAGCAAAACATGATGAATAAATGAAGATGATTGTAATACCCTGTAATTTAATAGAATTCATATAACTAATTTACGTAATTCAAATAATTAATTAAAGGCGTTATAATTAATAATTGTATACAAGACGGTAATCAAATAATAAAATAATAAAGTAAGATGGGAATTGGATTGGGTTGCAACTTGGGACGTGTGTACTCATGATTTTAATAATAATAATAATAATAATAATAATAATAATAATAATAATAATAATAATAATAATAATGATGATAATAATAATAATAATAATAATAATAATAATAATAATAATAATAATAATAATAATAGAAGTAATTGTATAATATTAATAATATGGCAAATTACATAGTTTCCTAATTGCTCTCTTATAGATCCAAACCTACCCTATAAATAGAGATAATACCTTGCTCTAGTTTATCATATGCAAACTGAATATTTGAGAGACGTAGAAGGAATAAAGACGAAATTTACATCGCTAATTAACTCGAGGTCAGACCGCTTCATGTATACACCTTTACTATGTTATAACTCGTAACCTAGACCACCATATGACTTGCTAAGATGATGAATGTGACCGTGGGGGACCAGGGTGTGACCGGACCCACCATTGACTACCGTTGACCGGTGGGAAGGGGACTGTTATTAGGCATTTCGAAGGGTGGTTGTGGGTTGTTGGTTACACAATGAATACGGGTTTGCAACCCCTAGACTGACTCGTCTGACCTGGGATTGGTAGGGTAGAGTCGTGGTGTCTGGTCGGTCCCAGGGGTGGTGTTAGGGTGGTCAATAGTGGTGTTTGTTACGGTGGTTGGCCGGAAGTATGAGCTAGGGCATAATTGTCGTTTAAACCCAATGGAACCCTTTAATATTCGTTGAATTGACCTGGGTATGGTGGGGATGGAAGATGGTGGAGTGTTCGGCCTCAGAGGTGGCGTCGTGGTGGCTGTATATCGTGGTTTGTGGTGGTGGTGGCGGAAAAACCGTGAAACAGGGGAGGGGGTATTGCTACTGCTGCTGTCGGCTTTGGGAGGTTGTAGTGGTGCTGTAGGTGGGTCGTTGTGTCGTGGCTAGGGTGTAGGGAAGGCTGGTGGTTATGACAGTAGTGGCGGTTGTTGGTGGCAGTTGTGAATAGTGCTATAAAACCGTGATTGTATAAGGTTGCGTCGGTCTCGAATGTTTTGTTGGGTCGTGGGAATAGCAGTTAGGGCGTGAGTTTGGGGGCGGTTGGAGGTGGTTGAAGCTGGTGTTAGGGCGTGATTGGGTGGCTGGGTGTGGAAGCTCACGGTGGGGCAGGTGTCAAAGGTGGTTGTGTCGGGTTTGGGTGTAATAAAACGGGTTGTTTGGGTGTATGTGTGGGTGTTGGTGATGGGTGTTACACGGCTAATGAGGGAATTTGTCGTGGGTTACATGTAGGAAATATAGGTATACTTCCTTTAAGATTATTAGGATTATAACAAAATTATAATAATGAATACGAGTCATAAATGAAATAGCATAAACAAAATAGAGAGATTAAGAATCAACCTTCGGTCCTAGCTAATATGGCCTAAGAACAATATCAAATTGATATTCGCCTAATCACTGCACCCAAGATGCTCCGAGAAATACCCCTGAAATTGCTAGAATGAGATCCCCAAATTCACTAATTAATTTAGGGTTTTTGTGTTTTTTTGATGAGAGAATATTAGGTCAAAATTAAGTGAGTAAAAATGATCTCCCTTCTACCTCTTATAACCGAAATAAGAGAAGAAAGGGGAGATATTTTTTTTCTTCCTTTTTCTTGTTTGACCGTGAGCCACACCAAATAAGGAGAGAAATCTCCTTATTTTTGGTTGGTTTTTTATTGTATATAATCCGTATATTTTTTATCAATTGCCATTTATTTCATCACGTAATTAATAAGTTCACACACAACTGCTTGTAGTCGATTTATTAATACCAGTCTGTAATAATATATATATATAATGACAATCTCGTATATACATTAACTATAAATATAACATATTTATAATTAGCTAATTAAATATAACTGGTTACGTTTAATTACGAATTAACATCTTAATTCGTTTAAGCTAACATTATATACAACTATTAAATATAACTGTTTATATTCAATTTACGAATTTGACAGTTAGTTCATCTCAGCTAATATTATTTAATTGTATTAATAATCGTCTCATCATCACATTGACTAACTGTTTAGTCAAATACATGGACTAACCTTTTAGTCATATTAGGCATCAATGTGATTACATTTTCATAATCACATCTTAGGTGTGACTTTTAGGGACGAGTTGATCACCGCCATCAGTATGATAATAACGTCAAACTTTCCAGCAAGCCAACCGTTATTAGGTAATCGTTAATCAACTGATAAAATACTAAGTATACCCTTGTGAACCTATAAGAGATTTATAAATGTTATCACACTAATTGTGGAGGACACAAGCTCCAACAATCTCCCACTTGTCCTCACAAGTGTATGTGCGATAACCGATTCTCATATCCTAAAATTTCTCCCTCTCAATGTAAAACAATTTGCAAAATCCGTATTCACAAAGGTCGTATTTTACAAGTGATCAATATCAAGAGTGGTTTCCCCGACTAGAGAGTAACTTAACTGATCAACGAATCATCATTCGAGCATGGCCATGCATTTCAGTTACAACTCCTCGAGTGGTCCTGAGAAATAACTAAACCTGATAAAGGTTGGATATTTTCTTCAACTCGAATCTTGCAGATATAAACACAGTATGAAATGACCCGGAAAAAATCTGCTTAGCCTCCTATTACGGCAGACCATGAGAAAGAAACCAAAGTCACCCAAAAGCTGCCTTAATCTCAAGAGACAGTCGATAGTCAAAAGAATCGACTCTAGGAACACAATGGACGTCCAATCCACGACCTGGCACTGAATGTTTTTAAACATTTAGGACTCCATTACGTTGTCACATATTTTGTCCTACGAGGTATCGTTATAACTCGCATCTGTGATCGATCAGCCAACTGTTTGACTTATGGCTCGTTGAACCCACCATCAATCGACTTCACAAAATAATAGCCAGAGTTATCAGCTCATGTAGGCAATTACGGACCAAAACAAATATAATGTAATTCAGTTCACTTTGTGGCGTTCAATGTTGTCGTACAATCCACATGAAAAACAAAATATTATAATAAAACGATGAAGTTATAAATAGCATATGAAAAAGATAATGTATCGAATTCATAATCAACTACTACAACTCAGGAACACATTTAATTCCCATGGAAATAACGTGCCCTACATGCTTATCATAATTCAACGGTTTAGTGAGAGGGTCCGCGATGTTGGCATCCGAAGCAATCTTGTCAATCACTATCTCTTCTTGCTCCACGTAATCACGAATTAGGTGAGCCTTCCGATGTACATATCTACACTTGCTGCTAGACTTAGGCTCCTTAGCCTGGAAGATGGCACCTCTATTGTCACAATAGATGGTGATCGGGTCATTTGAACTAGGAACTATCGTAAGTTCTTGTAAGAATTGACGCATCCATAATTCCATATAGCTTCCTTTGCTGCTTCCGAAGCGGCATAGTACTCGGATTCAGTGGTAGAATCTGCTACAACATCCTGTTTGGAACTCTTCCAGCTGACCGCAGCACCATTAAGAGTGAAGACGAACCCAGACTGAGATTTTGAATCATCTCGATCCGTTTGGAAGCTAGCATCTGCGTAACCGATTGCGCATAGTTTAGTATCTCCTCCATAAGTCAATACCCTTTCCTTAGTCCTCCGTAGGTACTTAAGGATGTTTTTAACAGCTATCCAGTGTGTTTCACCTGGATTCTTTTGGTACCGACTCGTCATACTCAATGCATATGCCACGTCTGGACGTGTGCATATCATGGCATACATGATTGATCCTATAGCTGATGCATAAGGAACACGACTCATGCGCTCAATCCGTTCAGGTGTCGTGGGTGACTGAGACTTAGTCAAATGCATCCCAGAAGTCATTGGAAGGTTCCCTTTCTAGGAGTTGGTCATGCTGAACCTCTCAAGAATCTTATCCAAGTAAGACTCCTGACTTAGTGATAACGTCCGTCGTGATCTATCTCGATAGATACGGATTCCCAATATGCGTTGTGCCTCACCCAGATCATTCATATGGAAATGGTTCTTCAACCATCCTTTTACCGAAGATAAGAGAGGAATGTCATTCCCAATCAAGAGTATGTCATCGACATACAATATCAAGAAAACAATCTTGCTCCCACTCGACTTGATATATAAGCATGGTTCCTCGACCGATCGAGTGAAACCATACTCTTTTATCACCTGGTCGAAATGATGATTCCAACTCCGAGAAGCTTGCTTAACTCCATAAATGGAACGCTTAAGCTTGCACACTTTCTTAGGATTTTCAGGATCTATGAAACCTTCGGGTTGTACCATGTACAACTCTTCCTCCAAATAACCGTTTAAGAAGGCGGTTTTCACATCCATTTGCCAAATTTCATAGTCATGAAAAGCGGCAATCGCTAAGATTATCCGAATGGAACATAGCATAACTACGGGTGCAAAAATTTCATCATAATGCAATCCGTGCACTTGAGTGAAACCTTTTGCCACTAGTCGTGCCTTATAGGTATCTGATTGCCCGTCTACAGAATGCTTTATTTTGTAAATCCATTTGCACTGTAGAGGTTTTACCTTAGTAGGTAAATTACCAAGATCCCATACGTTATTCTCATACATGGAGTCCATCTCGGATTGCATGGCATCAAGCCATAGCTTTGAGTCAGAACAGGTCATGGCACCTTTATAGGTAGCGGGTTCATTACTTTCTAGGAGCAAAATGTCATTCTCCTCGACCATACCAATGTATCTGTCTGGAGGATTAGAGACTCTACCCGACCTTCTAGGTTCCTGAGGAATATTAACCGTATCATCAGTTGAAGGAACAACTTCCTCCATCTGTTCCTCGGTTGTTGGTTCTGGAATCTCCGACAGCTCGAAGGTTCTATTACTTGACTTGTTCTCGAGAAATTCTTTCTCTAAGAACGTCGCACTAGCCGCAACAAAAACTTGATGTTCGGTAGGCGAATAGAAGTAATGACCAAACATTCCTTTTGGATAACTAATAAAGTATGTCTTGACCGATCGCGGGTCGAGCTTATCCTCTTGTCTCCACTTGACATAAGCCTCGCAGCCCCAAACCTGAATAAAGGACAAGTTGGGGACCGTTCCCCTCCACATTTCATATGGAGTCTTGTCGACAGCTTTAGTCGGACTTCGGTTAAGTATAAGAGCAGCTGACAAAAGAGCAAAACCCCATAATGAATCAGGTACTACCGTGTGACTCATCATGGATCGAACCATATCAAGTAATGTTCGATTTCTCCGTTCGGACACACCATTTAATTGAGGTGTTCCAGGTGGAGTTAACTCTAAAACGATTCCACAGTCTTTAAGGTGTTGATCAAACTCATTTGAAAGATATTCGCCACCCCGATCTGAACGGAGTGCTTTAACCTTTCTTCCCAGTTGGTTCTCAACCTTATTCTGGTATTCCTTGAATTTCTCAAAGGACTAACTTTTATGCTTCATTAAATAGACATATCCGTATATACTCAAATT
This sequence comes from Silene latifolia, assembly GCF_048544455.1. Classification (NCBI taxonomy): domain Eukaryota; kingdom Viridiplantae; phylum Streptophyta; class Magnoliopsida; order Caryophyllales; family Caryophyllaceae; genus Silene; species Silene latifolia. The sequence continues at coordinate 284,198,923 of NC_133538.1, read as the reverse complement.
GTCCGTGAAAGTGATAAAATATCTATAGCCATCTCTAGTGGTAATTGACATAGGTCCACATACATCAGTATGTATGAGTCCTAATAGGTCACTAGCGCGCATTCCAACACCTTTGAAGGAAATTCGAGTCATTTTGCCAATGAGACATGATTCACATGTGCCAAATGTAGAAAAATCGAATGCGGGAATAGTCTTATTCTCGACGAGTTTCTTTACACGTTTTTCATTTATGTGTCCCATTCGACAATGCCATAGATAAGTTTGATCTTTGTCACCAACCTTTAATTTCTTATTATTCACGTGTAAAATATCCGTGGTTTGATCTAAGATGTAAATTCCATTCATGGAAACTGCTTTGCCATAAATCATTTCATTGAAAGAGAAAATACAGCTATTATCCTTTATTGAAAATGAAAAAACCGTCTTTATCAAGTACGGAAACAGAATTAATGTTATTAGACAAACTTGGTACATAGTAACAGTTATATAAATATAACTCAAAACCACTAGGGAGTTGGATTACGTATGTTCCCTTTGAGACTGCAGCAACTCTAGCTCCATTCCCGACTCGCAGGTCCACATCACCCTTTCCGAGAGGTGTGATGTTTTTTAGGCCCTGCAAATGATTACACAGATGAGAACCACAACCAGTATCAAGTACCCAAGTTCCGAAACTTGCATGGTTAATCTCAATCATATGAATATAAGATGACATACCAACAGGAGTGACGCGGCCTGCTTTTATGTCCTCACGGTACACAGGACAGTTCCTCCTCCAATGTCCAGTCTTGTGACAATGGTGGCACTCAATGTCACCGCCCTTTCTCTTTGCCTTGCCTTGTGAGCCACTAGTCTCACCAGGCCCACTCTTACCATTTCCTGGCTTCTTAAACTTTAGCTTTCCTACAGTTAGGTCGCCGGGAGCTTTGCCCTTACCCTTATTCTTGTTGGAAATCATGAGAACATCTTGCTTCATGCTCCCACTCAATTTCATATCCTTCTCGGTCTGTACGAGAAGTGAGTGTAGCTCATGAGGACTTTTCTTCATGTCATTCATGTAGTAATTTGCCCCGAAGAGGGCAAAACCATCATGAAGTGAATGAAGCATACGGTCAATGACTATGCTCTCACTGATTTTGCAATCAAGTGCCTCCAATTTCTCGACATTCTCAATCATGTTAAGAATGTGTGGGCTAACCGGTTGGCCCTTCTGGAGTTTCCCATCAAAGAAGCGACAGGTATGCTCATAAGTAACGATTCTCGGTGCTTTTGAGAACTCGTTAGTGAGCGTGTTGAAAATCTTGTTTGCACCTTGGGCAATGAAGCGTCTTTGCAAATTGGTTTCCATTGCAAAAATGAGTACGTACTTTATCGCACCCACTTCCATGACGAAGTCACTATAAGCAAGTGACTCGTTAACTCCTGCATTGGGGCCTGGGTTTACCGGTATTGGCTCAGTTAAGTACTTGAGCTTACCGTCAGCAATGGCAGCATTCCGCAATGATGCCTCCCAGTCCGCAAAGTTGGACCCGTAATTTTTCAGACGTGTGAACTGATTCATGTGGTCCATAAAAGCTTTTAGCCAGGACTCGCGTCCAAGTGTGGCACTTGGCATTGGGATTTCGTTATTTCCAGCCATTTGTTGTAACAGTATTATCAAAATAAAACGTATTCTACACTGCGAAGAAGAAGAATGAAATATAATAAGCATACTCATCGTTATGATTTAAGTCTAATGCAATACTGTTATAACGCGAAGACTCAAGCATTTATACAATTGACTTCCCTCAAGAATTATATAAATGATCCCAAGACTCAATTATCTGTAAATTGATAAGCCAACCTTTTGGCTAATTCTACTTTTAGAATTCTTGGTCGATAAATTTCTGTAAATTCTATCTATAGTCCATCATAATCACGAGAAACTCTTCGGATTATAATGTTGAGGTAAACTAAGTCAACACAAACTACTTACCCAATATAGAAGGGGTCATAAGGAGAGTAAGGTCCTATATGCCTACCAACGAAGAAGGGATTCATAGTTGTTTGCCCTTATAAAGACTATTCTCAATTTCAGTTTTAGAGGAAGATCCCATCAACTTTATTTTAATTCATTTTAAGTGAACTAATATCTAGCATGCGAGAATGAATAAACTAAGATGATGGCTTATAATTGTGTGACATCTGTATGTCAATGAAAACTAACATCCAAACTATATGAGTCAATTTTCATGCATTTTAGTAGGTGGTTTGGTTTAGGCGGAATATGATGCACTAACTATCATGTGAATGAAAAGCAATAAGAATGAAAAACGTAAAACAAAATAAAGTCCTAGTGTGGCCTATCTACCAAAATGAACATAAATACAACTTTGGAATCCATCCTTGGACCCGAGAAGCTTGTCTTGATGTTCCATCTTGGTCCATGTAGCGGGAGTGAGCAATCCAATCTCCATCTTTAGTCTTCTCAAAATTACAATTTAAAAATTACATAATAAACCTATTTACATTCTAATTTCAAAACCATAATATAAAAGAAAACCAAACGGAGATACGAGATCTCAAATTAAATTAAAATTATGTTTCCATCATTACGAAAACATAATAACTAAGGCCACACTGGGTATTACAAATTAAAACAGATTGCAAAAATACGTAAATTAAACCATTCAACAAAACATTCAACTAAATAAAAATGCATCAACTAATAAATTAAACATTCAAGACATAATTCCTTAATTATGTAGAGTAATTTATCCAAACCACCTATTTAATTGATCAAATTATGTGACAATTCCTCAATTACTCAGAATAATTTTAATCTTAATACATATTAATCTTGTAATATGAATTAATCCAACATCATTTTAAACTTCTGTAAAATAATTAGGTATCTAAAAATTGTGAACTTCTTCACAATTAATCATACATTATTAATTTAATGTATAATCAATATTGGCCAAAACAAAACAAACAAAAACCAAAAAAAAAATTCCCTTTTTTTTTCTTTTTGGTCTCGGCAAAACAGAAAAAACAAGAATTTTTTTTTCCTTTTTCCAGCTCTCGGCATAATGCCGAAAAATAAACCCAAAAACTATTTTTTTTTCTCTTGTGTTCCTGGCAAATGCAAAAACAAAAAAACAGAAACCCTTTTTATCTCGACATTTCTGCAAAAACCGAAACAAAAACAGAATTTTTTTTTTATTTCGGCAATTGCCCCAAAAAAACAGAAAGTTTTTTTTTCCTTTTTCACACGGCAAAACTGAAGGAAAAAAAACAAAACAGTTTCCCTATTTTTTTCTTGCGGCATTATGCCCTAAAAACAAAAACATAATTTTTTTTTCGAAAACAACCCAATTAATAATGAACAAGTTTGTTTAAAGTTGCTACTAGAACAAGATTGGCATAATCATCAATATTAATGAATCATGATCTTAAACAACAATTTAATCATGTATGCCAAAAACTATATAGCAAAAACAAAAATCATCATTAATCAAAACAATTCCATTTACATTTCAATTTAATTCTTATTAAATCAAAACATCTACAAATTTATTATATTATCATCTTAACCTATTAAAACAATAATATGAATATATCAAATGGAATCAAAACAACAAAACCAAAAAAATTTCGGCTGAAAAAAAAAATTAAATCGGCAGAATTTTTTTTTTTTTTTCAAAACAGCCGCACCTTTTTTTTTTCTCTTCAAATTTGTTCAAATCCATTTATGAAAATCATCAAAAATAATTTCATGGCCTTGGCTCTGATACCACTTGTAGGAAATATCGGTATACTTCCTTTAAGATTATTAGGATTATAACGAAATTATAATAATGAATACGAGTCATAAATGAAATAGCATAAACAAAATAGAGAGATTAAGAATCAACCTTCGGTCCTAGCTAATATGGCCTAAGAACAATATCAAATTGATATACGCCTAATCGTTGCACCCAAGATGCTCCGAGAAATGCCCCTCAAATTGCTAGAATGAGATCCCCAAATTCACTAATTAATTTAGGGTTTTTGTGTTTTTTTGATGAGAGAATATTAGGTCAAAATTAAGTGAGTAAAAATGATCTCCCTTCTACCTCTTATAACCGAAATAAGAGAAGAAAGGGGAGATATTTTTTTTCTTCCTTTTTCTTGTTTGACCGTGAGCCACACCAAATAAGGAGAGAAATCTCCTTATTTTTGGTTGGTTTTTTATTGTATATAATCCGTATATTTTTTATCAATTGCCATTTATTTCATCACGTAATTAATAAGTTCATACACAACTGCTTGTAGTCGATTTATTAATACCGGTATGTAATAATATATAATGACAATCTCGTATATACATTAACTATAAATATAACATATTTATAATTAGCTAATTAAATATAACTGGTTACGTTTAATTACGAATTAACATCTTAATTCGTTTAAGCTAACATTATATACAACTATTAAATATAACTGTTTATTTTCAATTTACGAAGTTGACAGTTAGTTCATCTCAACTAATATTATTTAATTGTATTAATAATCGTCTCATCATCACATTGACTAACTGTTTAGTAAAATACATGGACTAACCTTTTAGTCATATTAGGCATCAATGTGATTACATTTTCATAATCACATCTTAGGTGTGACTTTTAGGGACGAGTTGATCACCGCCATCAGTATGATAATAACGTCAAACTTTCCAGCAAGCCAACCGTTATTAGGTAATCGTTAATCAACTGATAAAATACTAAGTATACCCTTGTGAACCTATAAGAGATTTATAAATGTTATCACACTAATTGTGGAGGGCACAAGCTCCAACATTACATGGGTGAGTGGGTTGATTAATTGACATGTTTAAATTTTAAAGACGGGTTTACGTAATAATAATTCATACGTAAATAATTAATATGAATGAATTATATTGATTAAATTAATATAATGATAAATTGAATAATTAATAATTAAGTTATAAATATTATTATATGTTTAGGTGACGGTTTTGTGAGGAGCTATTTTATTGGATTGCGTGATTGGGGTGCTTGCTCTCGAGGTAGGATAACTACTCAACTTGTCTTGCTATTTAATTGATAAGAGAAATTGTGGAACTGTGCGGTTATTTGCCATAGCATGAATTATCGGATGTGAATTATATGCCACGGAATTATATTTTGGTTATTGGTTTATTCATATTGTTTATTGGATACCTCAGATTCGGTCTGAAACGAGTTATGGTTATTGTTAGTATTACATATCTTTGAATGGATACCTCAGCCTCGTGTTGAGATGGGTTATTGTTATTGTATTGTCATATAACTTTGTATTGGATACCTCAGTTTTATACTGGGATGGTGGATACCTCAACTTCGGTTGGGATGGTGGATACTTCAACTTCGGTTGGAATGATGGATACCCCGGGCCAGGGATTGGCCAAGTACCATGGATGATGTTTATCAGCGAGCTGGGCACGCCGAGAGAATTGCAGATATGTTACAGGTAGAGAAGAAGGAGAGGAAAGAGAAGGGTGAGAAAAGAAAGTCAGAGACTACGAGTGGGAGTGCAGGAGAAGGCAAGAAGCAGAATATAAACCAGTTTCGGTCCTATGCCTCAGAAGGAGTATCGTTAGGGGGGAATTACAGCGGTGGGGGAGGCCAATCCAATTTTAGTACGCCAAGTTTAAGTAGATGTTTTAGGTGTGGAAAAATGGGTCATAAGGCCGTGTCTTAAAGGGTATTTAGGGGTAATCAAAGTAACAGTTATGGAAACGGAAATAGAGATGATGGAGTAGGAAACCAAGGGCTTTATCAAACCCCAGTGCCAAGTATCGGAAGTAATAGGAATTCGGGACAGTGAAGTAACCAGAGAAGTTTTAACAATAGGCAAGGCAATGGAGGTGACCAGAGTAATGGTGGAAAAGCATTTGGAACAGCTAGTACCGTGCAAGGGAATGGGGAGAAGGGTAACTAGTATTTATTTGAGAGAAGTGGAGTCTTATCATTTATATAAGTTTTAAGTTGTTAGTAGTTTTAATAAAGAGTAATAGTTCCGAAACTTTGGGACGAAGTTTATTTTTGGGGGGGTAGAATGTGACACCTCATGTTTTAAGTTTATTATGTGATACATTTTCGTGTTTTATGTTTATTTTGTGATACATTTTGATAAATATAATATGGTTTGATAATGATTAAGTAATTTAGTTGAGTTGCAATGATAATGAGTTAAAATAGCAGTCAAATGTGTTGATGGTTTCATGAGACTTTTGTAGCATTTTGGGTGAACTTCGGGAAGAAGTTCATTTTAAGGGGGGAAGACTGTAATACCCTGTAATTTAATAGAGTTCATATAACTAATTTACGTAATTCGAATAATTAATTAAAGGCGTTATAAATAATAATTGTATACAAGACGGTAATCAAATAATAAAATAATAAAGTAAGATGGGAATTGGATTGGGTTGCAACTTGGGCCGTGTGTACTCATGATTTTAATAATAATAATAATAATAATAATAATAATAATAATAATAATAATAGAAGTAATTGTATAATATTAATAATATGGCAAATTACATAGTTTCCTAATTGCTCTCTTATAGATTTAAACCTACCCTATAAATAGAGATAATACCTTGCACTAGTTTATCATATGCAAACTGAATATTTGAGAGACGTAGAAGGAATAAAGACGGAATTTACATCGCTAATTAACTCGAGGTAAGACCGTTTTATGTATACACCTTTACTATGTTATAACTCGTAACCTAGACCAACATATGACTTGCTAAGACGATGAATGTGACCGTGGGGGACCAGGGTGTGACCGGACCCACCATTGACTACCGTTGACCGGTGGGAAGGGGACTGTTATTAGGCTTTTCGAAAGGTGGTTGTGGGTTGTTGGTTACACAATGAATACGGGTTTGTAACCCTTAGACTGACTTGTCTGACCTGGGATTGGTAGGGTAGAGTCGTGGTGTCTGGTCGGTCCCAGGGGTGGTGTTAGGGTTGTCAATAGTGGTGTTTGTTACGGTGGTTGGCCGGAAATATGAGCTAGGGCATAATTGTCGTTTAAACCCAATGGAACCTTTTAATATTTGTTGAATTGACCTGGGTATGGTGGGGATGGAAGATGGTGGAGTGTTTGGCCTCAGGGGTGGCGTCGTGGTGGCTGTATATCGTGGTTTATGGTGGTGGTGGCGGAAAAACCGTGAAACAGGGGAGGGGGTATTGCTACTGCTGCTGTCGGCTTTGGGAGGTTGTAGTGGTGCTGTAGGTGGGTCGTTGTGTCATGGCTAGGGTGTAGGGAAGGCTGGTGGTTATGACAGTAGTGGCGGTTGTTGGTGGCAGTTGTGAATAGTGCTGTAAAACCGTGATTGTATAAAGTTGCGTCGGTCTCGAATGTTTTGTTGGGTCGTGGGAATAGCAGCTAGGGCGTGAGTTTGGGGGCGGTTGGAGGTGGTTGAAGCTGGTTTTAGGGCATGATTGGGTGGCTGGGTGTGGAGGCTCACGGTGGGGCAGGTGTCAAAGGTGGTTGTGTCGGGTTTGTGTGTAATAAAACGGGTTGTTTGGGTGTATGCGTGGGTGTTGGTGATGGGTGTTACACGGCTAATGAGGGAATTTGTCGTGGGTTACATGGGTGAGTGGGTTGATTAATTGACTTGTTTAAATTTTAAAGACGGGTTTACGTAATAATAATTCATACGGAAATAATTAATATGAATGAATTATATTGATTAAATTAATATAATGATAAATTTAATAATTAATAATTAAGTTATAAATATTATTATATGTTTAGGTGACGGTTTTGTGAGGAGCTATTTTATTGGATTGCGTGATTGGGGTGCTTGCTCTCGAGGTAGGATAACTACTCAACTTGTCTTGCTATTTAATTGATAAGAGAAATTGTGGAACTGTGCGGTTATTTGCCATAGCATGAATTGTCGAATGTGAATTTTATGTCACGGAATTATCTTTTGGTTATTGGTTTATTCATATTGTTTATTAGATACCTCAGATTCGGTATGAGACGAGTTATGGTTATTGTTAGTATTACATATCTTTGAATGGATACCTCAGCCTCGTGTTGAGATGGGTTATTGTTATTGTATTGTCATATAACTTTGTATTGGATACCTCAGTTTTATACTGGGATGGTGGATACCTCAACTTCGGTTGGGATAGTGGATACTTCAACTTCGGTTGGAATGATGGATACCCCGGGCCAGGGATTGGCGTGATGAATGGGTGTTTCGGGTGATGAGCTCAGTTGTTTTGGCATTATTTATCATATCATTTCACTTTGACTTGTTGTTGGTTATTCCTACTCAACCTCGTGGTTGACAGTGTTTTCGTGAACACCTGCGGTGAACCGTTCTATGGGGAGCAGATTTGACAGGTACTAAAGATTAGCTGACTTGGGAGCATTGGATGAGAGCTTGACTTGGACCATAGTTGAAGTCTAGATCACATAGAATAAGTATATCACTTTATTTATTTCCGCTGCGAATTGTAAATGTTTTATATTAAGTTTTTAGTGGGTTAAGTTGTAATAAACATGTAATTATTAAATTTTAATTTAAAGTACTTTGGTGAGTTTGACTTTGTTATTCACTACCTCGGGAAAACTGAGATGGTAACAGTCCTATTTATTTGGGAATGTCTAGCTAAATGCTCCTGAATAAATGGGGGTGTTACAATGATTAACAATAAATAAAAAGGGATTAAGAGAATTATACCTAATGATGATTCCAAAATAATAATGCAAAGGATAATAGAAGTACTTGATGATTGATGGAAGGTTGTCAATCTCCCAATAAACCCAAATAATCTTCAATTACCCAAAATAAAAGATGAACAATAGGGAAATTAAGGAAATGAGATTTGTATTAATACTTGATTAGAAGTTGATTACAAGATTAAAGAGAGATTAGAATAATATAAACTACACTAAAGATTGATAAGAAGAACATGATAATCTAATTAGACTAATGAGGTATTTATAGTGGGGATTAGGTGCACAAATTAGGGTTACTAAGGGCTTAAATAACGATTAAGTCCTTGAGGAATCGCTTCTCTCAAGAAAAGATGCGGGTCTCTTTTTAGCTAGTCTTCCAAAAATATGCGCATCTCAAGTGAAGAAAGAAGAGGACGTGTCCCTCTGGAGTACAATCCGAGCGTCCAAGGGTTGGGACGGGCGGATTGGGGAGCTTTTGGACGGGCGGCCTAGTGGCAGGGACGAGCGTCCTGGGGAGCTGCTGGACGGGCGTCCCGAGTGGTGGGACGAGCGGATTCTAGCTCAGCTTCCTTTTCTTCTTTTCTTCTTCCAACAATCCTCCGGGATTTTGTCGGGGCTGCAAGGATCTTCTTCATCATTGCCCATCTACTTCATTATCTACAAAGGCCTTCTAGTCTTGTCTTCTCTTTGATGCTTGGTTATTAGATTCGATCAATTTAGCTCTATTTTGCCATGAAAATGCAAGGTTTGCACTCCTCTCCTACCAAGGAAACAAAACCTCAAAGAATATGCAAAACAAAGGACTAAAGATAGTAAATGACCCAAATATACACTGAAAAGCATAGGAACGAGGCTAATTGGGGGACTAAATATGCTTAAATATTGATCACATCAGAGGCTATGGAGGTTGTTGGGTCCACTCAAGGTGGACGTCAGTGAGCGATGAGGGTTGCCGGCACTGTGGGCATGATGGTGGGATATGGTGGTGGTCGTAGGTGAGGTCCACGGTGGTCGGAGGTGGTTAGAAGATGGTGTAGAAGATGGGTTAATTGTTTGAATTGTTTACGGACGGGGGTGGAAGAAGGGTTCGTGGTGGCTTCCACGATGGTCAATGGTGGTGATGGGAGGTTGGGTTGTGAAGTTGGAAGTGGGAGGATGTTATTGGTGGTGAGTGGTGGCTGCCACGGTGGTCGGAGGTGGTAGTAAAAGCTCAGCAAAGACCGTCTGAAATTAGCAGCCGCTCCTTTACTTAGTTTATTTTTCCAAAGTTTAGCCTATTTTCACCTCCGCCATTTCTTCTCATAATCTCGTCTTGCTCTTCCGACTCACTTTCCCGTCTTGTCTGCACATTAAATTAATATAATAATAATACTAATATTATACATAAATACAATTAATTATTAATTATAAACTAATACGACTAATTATTATAAATTAGTAATTAATTGAGCTTATTAGACAATTAAGCACACAAAATCGAGTCGGAATTAGGTATAAATGCGGGGTAAAATACGACTAAAATACTACTTATCAAATCTCTCCACACTTAAACCTTACTCATCCTCGAGTAAGCTCATTTAAACTAAACCGAGACCCTTAATATAAAAGACTAGCTAAACTAATAATATCCGATGAGAGGCAATTAACGAGCCTTCTCCGTCCCTTCAACTCACACCAAAACACAATGAGGTATGCATCCCGATGCAAGGCAAGTGGGGGCTTACGGAAAATTGGACACATCCTAACATGAAGCACAAAACAAACATATAAGATGCATCACAAAAAGTCGAACCACTTTCCTCATCAAAACGGCCGTTTTGTTTTCAAAAACCGAATAAAGAGAGTCATTGGTGGAGGATGTCGCCTCCGGGTCTTACCAATGTGTCGACTCCCTAATTCTAGCTCAAGTAACCAAAATTGACAACACGGGTTGCCTTAAAAACAAATTCTAGGCGGGAAAGGGGAAGTACGTAGCTATACTTCCAAGATTGACACGACACACGCAAGATTCGACTCCATATCAAACCCTTGACCAAAAGGAGACCAAAGGACGAGTCTCACGGATTTCACTAGTCACTCAAATGAAATAACGGGGTGATTTTTGTGACAAATGTAACCAAAATCACTCCTCTAACTTGACTTGCGAAGCATGCCCGCATTCTAATATGGTACTCCATCCAATATCCGCAAGAGAAATGTCAAATGATGCACATGCAAGAGACAATCGGGTTGTAATGGGGTTCGGGTTTGGTGAAAAGGGGTTGGTGCAAGCACCGTTTTAGGACATGTGAGGCTATCGGTTAAGTAGTCGTCACATCTAACCAATCCACTAAACTTGACCCATGCAAATGAATTCTTCCACAATCACATGGCAAAGGTTGCCGTTTTCATAAATCATTCATTTCTTTTTGAAACAAGATCAATTGCAAGTCCATCAACCCTTTATTGAACTTAAATACAACATTCTTTTATTTTTTTGTTTTTTCATTTCATTTTTCTCTTTTTCTATTTGATTTTCTTCTTCATTTTCATTCATTTTTTTTCCTTTCTTCTTTTTCTTGTAAGCCTCTTAAACAATTGCAAAATTGGCCAACCATCAAGCTTCATTTCACTTTTGTGATATTTCGGACCGCTCACCTCAATAAAAATCATATTTCCTTCCCAATTATAGTCCTTAAAACAACTACAAAGACGAACTACTCAACAAAGGTGAGATGTTTATGGAATGTAGTTATTTTATTGGCAAATGAAATGACAAGGCTTAGGCACAAATTGGGTAAACAAAAGGGAAAGATGATCAAATGGGTGAAAAATAAGCTCCTTTGGCTATGAGTACTTTATTTGAAAAAAATTGTCTCAACATGTACATCGACACTTCTACGGAATCAAGGAACAAGCTCCATACTTATGCGTTTTGACATGACATACCACGTAAGGAGAACTACTCTCAAATACCTACTGGACCGGTTTGATGGACCTGCCATATGGAGGCTCTATCCTCACATTTTAGTAGCTATGTCGAGCCTAGGTCAAGTCTCAGGCCTAATACGGTCTCACAAGGTGGTCGCAACTTGGTTGTTAAGCTAGACTTCCGGGTTTTTGCAAGCAAAAACCCTAACATGTGTCATCAAGAGGTACGAGCTATTAAAAGAGAAATGACACGGGCAAAACAAATTATCATCATTGGCAACATATGTCCTCCACTTTTAGACTCCCTATGCAATTTTTTACAAGCGAAATGCAATGTGTATGGATGCAAACTACACATATGAACAAGCTATGTGAATGCAAGAGTGAACACGTATATACAATTCTATTCTAAATGCATACAATATCTAGTCCTAACAACACACCAACAACACACACATATCCAAAACGGTTCCCAAAGGGAACACCCACATCACATATCCCGTCCTCCTCCATGCTTATAAATACAGAAAGAAAAGGAAGCATAAAGGAGAAAGAATTGGAAGAATTTTACCAAGCGTCTTCTCCGATGCTTGCATGCGTTGTCAATCAAATTGGTTAGGATAAATGCAATATATATAATATAAACAATGCAATATTTTTGAGATTTTTGAATTTTTTCAATTTTTAGGCATTTTTGTAATTTTCTCAAATTAACAAGCAAATATATACAAATATAAACAATATGCACAAAGTGGATATTTCCCTTCCCACACTTGAAATTTACATTGTCTCAATGGAACAAAGTATAGGGAGAGAATAAGAAATTAAAAGAACATAATGTTTGATGGATTGCTTAAATGAAAGTTTGAGTTTTTAATGTCATGTTTAGTCTATCCTAGGTCGAAAGACAATGGAAGGCCTATATGGCATGGTCGAGACGAGTTTTTCTTACTAAGTGAATGCTTGTTGGTTAGCTCTAATTGACTAAGAAATTACGATCAATCATAGACCCTTATCATTACCCATTTCTTGTTAACAATCTTCTCTTTCACGACTTACCTAAGTGAACCCAAAGACCTTAGCTTTCATTCATTTTATTAGAAGTAATTTTCATTTAGCTTAATTTTATATATTATTTGCATCTTAGTTTACAAATAATCAACCTCTTATTTTTATTTGACTAAACTAAAGACTTAAATCGACCAAGTATCTAACCCCCGCCATCTTTGTGTTCGACCCCGATTAAATACTACTTTTTAATTGGGTTTTATAAATTGTTTTTGGTACCGGATCGCATCAATTGTGCTCTATGCCGGTTGCCCGGCAGCCGCCCAACCGGCATACCACACACAATCCATTTAATCCTCCCTTTGCTCCATGGTCTCGCTACCGGTGACCAGGCCGGCGAGCCGACAGGGCCCCCTGCTCTGTTTTTGACGGGAATTGGTTCCTTGTGTAAGTGTCGTTTGATTAGTATTAATTTTAGTATTATTGTTGTTATTATTATTATTATTATTATTATTATTATTATTATTATTATTATTATTATTATTATTATTATTATTATTATTATTATTATTATTATTATTATTATTATTATTATTATTATTATTATTATTATTATTATTATTATTATTATTATTATTATTATTATTATTATTATTATTATTATTATTATTATCATCATCATCATTATTATTATTATTATTATTATTATTATTATTATTATTATTATTATTATTATTATTATCATTATTATTATCATTATTATTATCATTATCATTATTATTATTATTATTATTATTATTATTATTATTATTATTATTATTATTATTATTATTATTATTATTATTATTATTATTATTATTATTATTATTATTATTATTAGGATTAGGATTAGATTATTATTATTAGTCTAATTAGATTTGTAATTAGAGGGTGCTATATAAGGCTCATCTCTCCTTTGTATACTCACATTACCACCTTAGAATTAGACTAGAAAATAGAATTATAATAGTTTAGCTTAGTTTCCTCTCTAAATATTGTAGAACCCTAATATTTCCTCTCTCATTTTGATTCAATAAAAAGTTGTAATCTTTCTTCAATTATTAGTTTAATTATTCCTTTGTTTATGCAAGTTCTTCATTTTCTCAATAGTTTACATTTAGTTTTGGCGTGTAATTTGAAGGAAGAAGACATTCATCCTCCATTTTTATTATCCAAGTTTGTTAGTTTCCTCTTAATAGGTATAATTCTCATCTTTTGTTTACATTTACTTCATTTGTTTATATTTCTTATGTTGTTTAATCATTATTCATCTAAAGTTTCTATCTTTATCATGTTTACAATGTTTACTTGTGTTTTATTGCAATTTGTTGTTAATTTCTCACCCATGAACATGTGTGAGTAGTCCTCATCTAGGGCATAGGGGGATATCGGGTCTATAATGGATATGATTTTGGGTTAGAATTATAAGGAATTGGGTGTTTTATTGGTTGTCACTTTCTTGCACATGAAGTGTTTGTAGAATTGCTCCTATGAAAGTTTGAGTATTTTCTCACATGTTTAGTTGTCTTGGTGTCTATACTAGTGGATGAGCAATCTTGGTGTGTAGACTATTGGATGATGTTTGTGTATGTGTGTGACGAGTTTTAGTTAATCATATGATAGTGGGTTAACGAATTCTAGGTGTCCTAAGACATTAGGCATAATTCCTTGACTAATTGAATCACCTATTCCCCATATTTGCCCTGTTTCATGCCCAATGACCCGAGTGAACCCGAAAGCTCTAGTCTTTCTCATATTGATTAATTACAATTTCATTTAGTTTAATTTTTTTCCTTATTTGCATCTTAGTTTATCATAAATCAAACCTCTTTCATTATTAGGCTAAATTGGGACTTAAACGGACTAAGTATACACCCCCGCCATCTTTGTGTTCGACACCCGACTAAATACTACTTTTAATTGGGTAATTTATAAATTGTTTTTGGTACCGGAAGTGACGGCAAAACCTGGTCATCAAAATGGTTAGGACAAATGCAATATATATAATATAAACAATGCAATATTTTTGAGATTTTTGAATTTTTTCAATTTTAGACATTTTTGTAATTTTCTCAAATTAACAAGCAAATATATACAAATATAAACAATATGCACAAAGTGGATATTTCCCTCCCCACACATGAAATTTACATTGTCCTCAATGGAACAAAGTATATGGAGATAATAAGAAATTAAAAGAACATATTTTTTTGATTTTAAATATTTGAAAATAAATAACATGTTTTTGTATTTTTTTTTTTTTAAAATTTGAGAATGTCATCCCCACACTTATTTATTTACATATTTCTTGATGGAAATAAATGTGTGGAGGATATTCGAAAAGTAAATACATATTTTTGAAATTTTTCAATTTTTCCATTTTTTTTTCTGTGATTTTCAAATAGTTATGCAATGAATGATCTATTCTATATTCGAAATTGAAATACTATGCAACTATACTATATAAATGCAAAGAGAGCTAATTTAGATTAACTCCTACTCGGATCATGTCACTAAATGCAAAATGCGGTAAAGACTTAATTAAAGAGAAGGAGAATATATACAATGCGGTGGTTATTAAGTAATTCCACCAAACCTCTTCATCAAGGAGGCTTCAATCAACCGGGATCACCATCTTGGAATCCCGCTATTTCCGTACCAACTTCAAACTTTTCCATGGAGCAAGAGCTCCCAAGCTTTGGCAAAACTTCATGTACACCACTCATTGCATGATGCACCTCCAACCATTTCTGGGCCACTTCTTCCTCAAGCTTCTTCTTGTCATGGACAAGAGCTTCTTTATTTTCAAGTTTGGGGTCGAATTTTCCTTTAACCTTTGATTTCTTTCTCCATCTCTTTGGTTTATTCTTCTCAACCCTTGGCTTCATTTTTGGAGGGGTATTAGTGCTAAAACCAAGTTTGGGAGGGATGACATTGGGGTGATCCTCTCTAACCTTAAGCTTCAACTCCTCTTTTCCTTTTTCATCTTCTATCATCAACACTTCACCTTCCTATTTCTTATCAATCTTCTTTGGGGTTTCTTTGCTTGAAGTGACCGAGCTACACTCATCAAGTCGGGAAATATCTTCATGCTTATCAAGGCAAGTAAATTGGTAGGAGGTGGGAGGTGGAGGATTCAACTTCTCAACATTTAGGTTCATGATGTTGTCATTTTTACCCCCATTTTCTTGACCCTCCAAATGAATCGGACCATTTCCAAAGAGGAGAGTTTCAATATCTTCCAAGCTAGTGTCAAAACTACAAGTATCATAGTTTTTCTCACGGCTCCTCAACTCCCCAAGTATGGTAAGTTCAAATTCATCAACCTCCATTTCCGAAGTCCTAACCTCTTGCCCACACTTACCATTGATACACACTTCATCTTCATGAATTTTAGAAAGAATTAGTGGTGAGAGGTCTTACTCATCATCATAGATATTCTTTTGCTTTGAGATAACTTCCTCAAGAAAGTTGGTGTAATGAGGTGTCTCTTCCGTGGATGGAATAGTGGCTTCCATCATTTTCACCAAGTTAAAGAATTTCTCGACACATGAGTCTTCATTGGTCAATTCCACCCTTTGAGGAAAAGGCAAAGGTGGCACATAAGAAGGTTTTGGTGTACCCTTGGGTTCCTCAATAACCAACTCACTAACTTCTTGCTTTTTCGGTGAGTTTTCCTCCCACATAACCATTTCTTCTTCTTCATCATTGGCTTCAACTTCTTTTCTCTCAACTCCTATCCCCATAATTTCTTCAAGAACAAACTCATCCTCAATTTCACACCTTCTTTGATCAACAATTTCGGAGGTAGTTGATACAATCAAATCATCATTCTCTTCACCCACTTTAAATGATATTGGCATTGACTCATCACCAAGATTAGGGGACATCCATGCTTCTTCCATTACCACTTCTCCTCCCATAATGATTGTGTTGACCTCATTTACCTCTATAGGATCCTTAGCATTTTGCCCTTGCCCTAAAAATTCATCTGGTGGTGTTTGAGGGTCAACAAGAGCTTTGGAACCCATTAGACGGATAAGGGTACTTTGGGAGGCATATAGTTCCTTTATGTTTTCAAATACTTGGGTCTCAAGAAATTTTTGATGGCGGAGAAGCTATTCATGTTTTGTAGGGTTGAACTTGCCAAGTTTTCTATCATCTTAAACAATTTGTCATATTGAGCATCTCCCAAGAAATTTCTTGCTTGAGTTGGTGGCTCTTGATTGGAAGATTGGTTGGCAAGTGAGAAATAAGAGTCATGGTTGTACCGGTTTTGAAAATTTGAACCTTGGCCTTGGTGAAAGCCTTGGTTAAATCCTTGATAGTTTTGATTGAAATTTTGGTCTTGATAACCTTGGTTGTACCCTTGCTCTTGGTACCCTTGGTTGTACCCTTGGTCAAAACTTTGATAGTTTTCATTGCAATTGTGATGTTGGTACCCTTGATTGAAACCTTGATTGGCTTGGTTCCCTTGATTTCCATGGTAGAAGTCTTGGTAACCTTGGTAACCTTGGTTGAAGCTTTCTTGATTCATGTTTGGCTTTGTTGTGGGTATTTGTAGGTAGTTAAAAATTGTGGAAAGGATTTTGTAAGAAGGGATAAATTGTGTTGTTTGGTTGTTCTTTGGTAAAGATTTCTTGGTGTGATTGGGTGGATATGCTAGCTTGGTTTAAAGTTGCCAAGTCGTAATTCTCAATCCTGGCTAAGGTCCTTCTTCTTAAAGCTCTAAAGAGCCTTTCCGATTCCGGGCCACTAAGCAAAAGATTACCGTTTCCTCTAGGCATATACTTCAACAAACCGTTAGTCTCCTAGTGCTTTGAGGCACTAGGGATAAACAATAACACACTCACTCTACAAGAAACAAGTAACTACTCAAACAAGCAAACAACAAGTAAAGACTAAGCCTAAGACTCTAACTACCTAAGCATAACCTAACGCCATCCCCGGCAACGGCGCCATTTTGATGACCGGTTTTTGCCGTCACTTCCGGTACCAAAAACAATTTATAAAACCCAATTAAAAAGTAGTATTTAATCGGGGTCGAACACAAAGATGGCGGGGGTTAGATACTTGGTCGGTTTAAGTCTTTAGTTTAGTCAAATAAAAATAAGAGGTTGATTATTCGTAAACTAAGATGCAAATAAGATATAAAATTAAGCTAAACGAAAATTGCTTCTAATCAAATGAATGAAAGCTAAGGTCTTTGGGTTCACTTGGGTAAGTCGGGAAAGAGAAGATTGTTAACAAGAAATGGGTAATGATAAGGGTCTATGATTGATCCTAATTTCTTAGTCAATTAGAGCTAACCAACAAGCATTCACTTAGTAAGAAAAACTCGTCTCGACCATGCCATATAGGCCTTCTATTGTCTTTCGACCTAGGATAGACTAAACATGACAATGAAAGACTCAAACTTTCATTTAAGCAATCCATCAAACATTTCATAGGCATGGGAGTAAGGGTTTACAAACAAGCTTTCACTTAGTTGAGACAAACTCATCGCAATCATGCATAAGGACTATCTAATAGCATAGGCACCAAGATGGATCAAATATGTCTAAGAAAGGCTACAACTTTCATTTAAGCATCTTATTAAACACTTCTAAAACCATCCAATAGCATAATGCACCAAGATAAGTTAAACATGCTAATAAAAGACTCAAACTTTCGTTCAAACATTTCATCGAGCACTTCATATGCACAAGAGTAAGACCGATTAATTACCCAATTCAAAAGGTTAAAACCCAATTTCACCCCTTTTAATCACCCAAGTTCCCCCATGACTTTGGATGAGTTAATGGGTGAGAAATTACCAACAAATTCCAACAATATGCAAGTAAACATTGTAAAATTGATAAAGATGGAAACTTTGAATGAATAACCATTAAACAACAAAAGAAATGTAAACTAATGAAAGTAATGTAAACAATAGATGAGAATTGTACCAACAAAGAAGAAAGTAGCAAGCTTGTATGATAATGGAAGAATGAATTTCTTCTTGTCTTCCAAATACAACCCAAATGACTAATGTAAACTAATGAGAATTGATGAACTTGGATAAACTAGAGAACAATTACACTAATATTTAGTAAAGATTACAAATTTAATTGAACAAATATTGAGAGAGGAGAAATATTAGGGTTCTACAAATATTTGAGAGAAAGATGAACTAACTAGTCTAATTTTCTAAGGTGGTAATGTGTGTATACAAATGAGAGATGAGCCTTATATAACACCCTCTAATTACAAATATAATTAGATTAATAATAATAATAATAATCTAATCCTAATCCTAATAATAATAATAATAATAATAATAATAATGATAATGATAATGATAATAATACTAATAATAATACTAACAATAATACTAAAATTAATACTAATCAAACGACACTTACACAAGGAACCAATTCCCGTCAAAAACAGAGCAGGGGCCCCAGCCGGCCCGCCGGCCGCCGGCCTGGTCACCGGTAGCGAGACCATGGAGCAAACGGAGGATTAAATGGATTGTGTGTGGTATGCCGGTTGGGCGGCTGCCGGGCAACCGGCATAGAGCACAATTGATGCGAGATTTGAAGATGTGGGTGGTTTGTGTCGGTAAGTCGGCTGCCGGTGGATGCACCGGTAGCGAGACCATTAAAGGAAGAGAGGATTTATGGTTGGTGCCTGCCGGTGTGGGTAGTCGGCTGCCGGTGGGCCGGCATAGAGAAATAGAGGAGGCTGGCCGAGTCCGCTTTGAGCTTAGATTTTGGTTACTTGTCGTCAGGAGCACCTAGAGCAAAACAATATTTATAACTTCACAAACAACTCTACTACTAGTAAAGAGGCAAGTAAAGGTCGGATCCCAAGGGACGGGTATTGATGTAGGATTTTTGATTGCAAGTAGTGGTGTCTAGGGGTGTCACAATTTGGGTTGAGATAAGAAGATCACTAAACTAAATAACAATAAAAGTAAACAAGCAAGATGACTAAAATGAGATGTAAACAATTGATTAAAAGTACTAGGGTGTCATGGGTTCATAGGGGATTCATGGGAATTGATCATACAAACATATTCTCAAATTATAAGCAAACAATTTTTGTTGTGATAGGATCGAGGTGGTTTATATATTACAATCCTAGGAAGGTTTGGGTCCCGGAGCCGAATCGATTAGATTGTACAACACCTACAAGTCGACTTAATCCTCCCTACTCAACTATATGCATGGTCTAATCAGACTCGAATTGGTTTATATCTTACAAGTCTCATTGAAAAGGTAAGTGATGGGTAAAAAATGCAAGGATTCATAGGCTCGCATTTCATCAAACATAACATGTGCATAAGTTGAGATCACAACAAGCAAGCAAATAAATTATGAAAACATAATAAATTAAGCATGAATCATCCCCCATGTTGGTTTCCCCTAATTACCCATTAACCCTAGTTATGGAAACTACTCACTCATTATTAAGTTTAACATGTTAACAAGGTTGTCAATCACATTAACAAAGCAAAACATGATGAATAAATGAAGATGATTAAAAATAATTAAAAAGGGATTAAGAGAGTTATACCTAATGATGATTCCAAAATAATAATGCAAAGAATAATAGAAGTACTTGATGATTGATGGAAGGTTGTCAATATCCCAATAAACCCAAATAATCTTCAATCACACAAAATAAAAGATGAACAATAGAGAAATTAAGGAAATAAGATTTGTATTAATACTTGATTAGAAGTTGATTACAAGATTAAAGAGAAATTAGAATAATATAAACTACACTAAAGATTGATAAGAAGAACATGATAATCTAATTAGACTAATAGGGTATTTATAGTGGGGATTAGGTGCACAAATTAAGGTTACTAAGGGCTTAAATGACGATTAAGTCCTTGAAGAATCGCTCCTCTCAAGAAAATATGCGGGTCTCCTTTTAGCTAATCTTCCAAAAATATGCGCATCTCAAGTGAAGAAAGAAGAGGATGTGTCCCTCTGGAGTACAATCCGAGCGTCCAAGGGTCGGGACAGGCGGATTGGGGAGCTTTTGGACGGGCGGCCTGGTGGCAGGGACGAGCGTCCTGGGGAGCTGCTGGACGGGCGTCCTGAGTGGTGGGACGAGCGGATTCTAGCTCAGCTTCCTTTTCTTCTTTTCTTCTTCCAACAATCCTCCGGGATTTTGTCGGGGCTACAAGGATCTTCTTCATCATTGCCCATCTACTTCATTATGTACAAAGGCCTTCTAGTCTTGTCTTCTCTTTGATGCTTGGTCATTAGATTCGATCAATTTAGCTCTATTTTGCCATGAAAATGCAAGGTTTGCACTCCTCTCCTACCAAGGAAACAAAACCTCAAAGAATATGCAAAACAAAGGACTAAAGATAGTAAATGACCCAAATATGCACTGAAAAGCATAGGAACGAGGCTAATTCAGGGACTAAATATGCTCAAATATTGATCACATCAAATATCCCCAAACCGAACCTTTGCTCGTTCCAAGTAAAGAGGTGACAAAACTAGGACCCTTATTTAAACTATCCTACTAATATAGCCGATATGAGACAATTAGCGGGTCTCACTCCGCCCCTTCAACTCACAACAAGACAACCATGAGGTAGGATGCCTTCTTGCAAGGCAAGGTGGGTCTTGCCAAAATGGCGACACATCAAATCATTAAAGCACACAAAATCATGTAATGGATGCATCTACAAAAGAATAGCCACTTTCCTCATCTAAGTGGCAGAAATTATCTAAAGGGGAAGCAATTCAAGGGTACACACTCCTTCAGAGATATGGTTTCTTCAAACTACTAAGCCTAGAAGGATACCAATAAATCACCTCCAAGTTGTGTCAAGCTAGGGTACCTTTGTCCTCAATCGTTAAATGCTTTTGTCAAGAATAGACTCCCTATGGTGTTTGAAACACTGGAGGATCGCGGAATTCCCCTTCTTGCCTAGACAAGAAGAAGGGTCGTCCCCTCTCTACCATGCAAAAAAATGGGTACGATGGATAAAGGGAGCAATAGTAATTGAGTTTCATATGGGAGTTTGCTTTTGTTGTTGTTTTCCCCCCAATTTCTTGTGGCATATAACATTTGAGAACGCTTTCTTTTTGCCATTTCTTTTGATGTTTGGCTTTTCAATACTTGACAACTTTTAAACTTTTGCATTTTCTTTTGAACATTTTCAAAGTCACCCCAATTAGTAACGAGGGTGCCTTATATTTGAAGCATAGGAGTTTTCATTTTTGTTACTCCTGTTTTCTTTTGATGCAATTTTGCAAACTTTTTGACATTTCATTTCTTGAATTCAAATTTAAATAATTTTTGTGCCCATTCCCTTTGATGACAAAATGTATGGTAGAACATGGATGAATGATGGTTGCATGGTTTCAAGGGTCACCTTGGAATAAACGGTAGCCAAGGAGTTATCACACCACAAGTTACTCTTGACTAGGCCTTAATCCATGGGTCAAAGGATACTAGCATGACACATCCTAGGGTGATTTATAAGTTTTCTAACAAGCAAAGTCTTAAGAAGAAAAAGCATCTACTAGGGCCTATATACACTTGTCAAGCTTCCCAAATAGACGGTTTCACAAATTTTTTCCTAAATGCAACTGCATGCCATGATGCAACTAACATATATACATCCTAATGCATATGCTTCTACCAACTAATATGCCAAATAATCTAAATGCAAGTCCTAAATTCACATTGTTTATACCGCATCAATCAAAATAAAGCCACATAGTCATTAACATAAAGAGGAAAAAGGAGATTGGAAAGATCATACCATGCGGTCTTCAATATCCTCATGTCTCGGATGTGGCGCAGTCAATCAATGTAAACAAGGATGACAAACACAATATATACAAATCTATACTACAAAGGAAATGAACTTGTTTTTGGATTTTTCGAAATTTTTTATTTTTTGGATTTTGAATAAAAGTCAAGTTAGATTTCCCATCCCTACACTAGTATGGGAATTGTCCTCAATGGCCAATATGATAAGAAATTATGCAATGAATATGCATGATTTCTAAACTAAATGCAAACTATACTAAGCTACACTACATGATTCATGTGTTTTTGTTATGGCGGAGAGCATAATTTAAATTAGCTCTCAATGCATATGCATTGACTTCCCCAAACCAAAATAGATATTATTTCTAATGTCTTGAATTTCGGGGGAGTTTATGCACATGGAATGCAATGCATGAAACTAAAGATTGTCATTTTGGATTTTACAAGTTGGGAACAAAGATAAAGAACACCTTAATGAAGACAAGGTGTTAGTCCTCCAATGTTGCTAGGACTCTACAAAATAAATGATCAAGATAAAATTAAAACAAGAGAAGTAGAAAAACCATAAGGGAGGTGTAAGAATGTAAGAGCCTCAAAAGTTTGCTAATCCTCCCCCATCATATCATCATAATCATCATCATCATCTTCCTCTCTTGAGGCATCATCGACCTCCATAGATGTAGAATCATGTCCACTCTCACTTTCACTTGCTTGTTCTTCCTCACTTTCCTCTTTCTCTTCTTGAGCTTATTCTTCTTGAACCTCTTCTTCTTCTTCTCCTTCTTGGTCACCACCCTCTTCAACAACCATCTCCTCTCCACCCAGTCTACTAACACTAGGAATGCTAGGAAAGAATACTTCCCTATCCGCCCAACTAGGCAAAGGACAAGACGGATCAAGAAGTCCTTGCCTAGCTAGATGTAGGAGGGGCGGATATTGGGCCTTGTAAGCATCCACTCTATCATTGTAAGCTTGCTTGTGCATTTCCCTCATGAGTAGTGTCAAGTAATCATTTCCCACTTCGACATCCTTGGGTTTAAACTCTTCGTATTCAAATGGGTAAGGTGGGGTGATAATGGAGGAGGAGGGCTCGGCAATTTCGCCCTTTTGTTGTTGAATGATATACTCGGTCTCTTTGGAGAGTGGGAGAAGGTAATTCGGTCGGTGAACATTCAATCGGCAAATTTTGGAAGGCAAGGTGAAGGATCTAGCTTCATTTGTTAACCACCCATATTTGTCGTCAAGAGTGTCATGCTTGACCCACTTGAACTTGTGAATCATGGTGTCCATATCAACAAGATGGCCTCCTTTAACCGGCACATAAGTGTTGGTTTTGTTGAAATCCCGGTTAAAATGCCTAGCCAAATGGGTAACTAGTCCTCCATTAATAATAAAGGCGGTGCCTTCTTTGCCACAATCGACATTAAGCCATCGTTCAACCAAAAGTCTTAGAGCATTGTATGGCTTGGTAAATTCCCTCCCAATATTCAAGGCCGACTCAAGAAGAATACAATCGAGCTTGGTAGGATGATTTGTGCCATTTCTAGCTATCAAAGTATTCCCAATGATCTTATGCCATACTCTAATGCCCGGATGGTGGACTAAGAGAGCACGACAATCATGAAAGCGTATGAATTTCTTTCCGGAAATTGCCATCCAAAGAGGAGTGGGGTCATACTTGATAGGAGTCTTAGTATATTTCGGGTTATCACTAAGGCCTAATATCTTACCCAATTCGCCATAAGTTATACGTCTATCAACATTTTCAACACGAAACTCGATGTTGGTTCGAGTCTCCACCCTTGTGACTTTCAAAGAACTTAAAAATTCCAAGGCGAGGGAGGGGTATGTCAATTCTTTCATTGTAAACAATTTACCCAATCCCATAGACTCAAAGAAGGTTTTGGTTTGTTCAAGAACACCCAATTTTGACAATGCATCTTCACAAATAAACTTAGTAGGCATGATGGTTTTCTTAGCAAAGAGAATGAATTTCTCCCTATGAGAGTCGGAAGTGAAAGTTACCTCCGATTAATTGGATAATTGTTCAATGACCGGAGTTGTTGATGTTGTAGCTTCCATATGGGGATCTTGTTGTTGAACCTCCAACCTTGCCTCATGGACTACCAATGCCTTTGACAATTGTTTTGCTTGAAGAGCTAGTTGCCTTTTGGAAAGTGTCTTCTTTGGGGGTGCCTTGTTACCTCCTTTAGTTCTTGCCATTCTCCTTTGCTTGATTACACCAATCAGAGGTTGAAATCTTCAATTTTTAGTTATACCCAAATCGATTTAGGATGAATGAATGTTGCTTTGTATCCTAAAAATCGACTCAAAGGTTGAAGATTTTGGTGTTTGAATCACTTCTTGTTGCAAAAGGAGTGATTAATTTTTGTTGTGAGGAAGTTTGGATTTGATTTGGTTGAATTTGGTTGAGGAAATTTGATTTTTTTGATGGAAAGGATGAGGGTTTTCGGGTTTTGGGTAGTGTTTGTATGTTGAAGAAATGAGAATGAATGGAAGAAAAAGGGTTTAAATGAACCGTTATATTTGAAAGTGCAGCAGAGGACGAGCGGACCAGGCATCTGGACGGGCGGATTCTTCAATGTTTGGCCCAGGAAAAGACGCCACAGGACGAGCGTCTTGCTTCTAAGACGAGCGGATTCTTTGTGGAGGGACGAGCGTCTTTCTGGGTGGACACTCGGATTCATTTATAGAGAAAATCCCAGATTTTTGCTATTGAAAAGACGAGCGTCTTTTGTGAAGGACGGTCGTCCAAAATGAGACGAGCGGATTCTCAGCTGAGATGCTCGGATTCTTTTACATATCAATTTTTTGTATTCTGCAGCTCTACCAGACGAGCGTCTGGTGACTTTGGACGTTCGGGTTCTTCAAGACGAGCGGATTATCCGTTTGGCCGCTTGGATTCTGCCTTGACCACACGGATTCAGGTCCATCCGTGGGTACTTCGTAACCCGTGTCATTTTTATTCTTCAATTCTCGTGTTCTTCCTTGTAGGGGCACTACAAAGGTATGAATAGCCTAGGAAATTGCTATCCCCACACTAAGGTAAAGCACTACACATCAATAAAATCATAAGTCCATCCCTCACTTCTCTCAAAATGATGAATATCTTGATCAAGGCACAAAAATAAATCCAAAAATGACAAAAATGCAATGTAATAATTGAAATACAAGTTAGAGAGTTAGAATATTTACAAATGGTGGTTTAGGGAGGACTCCACCAAACTCTCATCCAATGTGAGATATCAAGGGGGCATGTTCAAGGTGTTGTTGATGTTACTCAACACCTTGAAGAAGTAGTCGAAAGCTTGCTCATTATCATGATAAAGGTCCTCAATAGATTTTTGCACTTGTTATTCTTCATGATGGTCTTGGTTCATAGCATTACCAATATAGGAATTAAATATCGAACTCATCATCCCAAAGACCGCAAACTCTGTCTACTTGATCATTAAAAATTTCTTGAGTTGATAGAGACAACTCTCCTTCTTTATTGCCTTGGCCAATGAGGCCATCTTCTTCACTTGTCTTGGGTGAGGTTTTCAAGCTCTCGTTGTTGCTATTTCCTTGCTCTTTTGATGGAGCATCATCCACTTTCTTTTTCCATTGGAATTCCAACTTCTTCCTATCATCCTTCCGGCTATAGTGATCAACCATAAAACATGGCTCATGCAATCGGGGAGCTCTCATGGTCTTGTCAAGATTGAAAGTGATGGTTTCATCTCCCACTTCAAGGGTGAGTTCTCCATGCTTCACATCGATCACCGCTCCCGCGGTGTGCAAGAAAGGTCTTCCTAAGATAATAGGAATGTTGGAGTCTTCTTCCATGTCAACAATAACGAAATCCACCGGGATGAAGAATTTTCCAATTCTCACGGGAACATCTTCCCATACCTCTAAAGATGTCTTTGTTGATCTATCCGCCATTTGAAGCTTGATGTTGGTACATTTGAGTTCTCCCATTCCTAGCCTCTTGCTAACCGAATATGGCATGACACTAACACTTGCCCCAATATCACATAAAGCTTTGTTGATTGTAGTGTCACCAATAGTGCATGGAATGGAGAAACTTCCCGGATCCTTGAGTTTTGGAGGTGAACTCCCTTGAAGGATGGCACTACTCAGCTTAGTGAAGGCAATAGTTTCAAGCTTCCGGATTGATTTCTTCTTCGTAAGGATGTCCTTCATGTACTTTGCATAGGTCGGAACGTGATTGATCAATTCCGTGAAAGGAATCGAGACTTATAAATTCTTCACAATTTCCATGAATTTTCCAAGTTGGTCATCAAACTTAGGCTTAGCTTGACGACTCGGGAATGGAAGTCTAATCACAATGGGCTCCTTCTCTTTGGCCTTTTCTTCACTTTTCTTTGAAACTTCTTAATTGGTGGGTTCTTCTTCCCTAGAGTTTTGCACAACTCTTTCCTTGTCACTAGCTTCCACAACTTTATTCTCAATTTGCTTCTTTGGTCCTTCATATCTCGTACTACTCCTCAAGTGAATGGCACTAACTGTTTCATATCTTGGGGGATTACTTTGAGGTGGTAATTGCCCCTTTTGTCTTTGAGAGTTTGAAGATGCTAGTTGGGTAAATTGAGTTTCCAACATTTTTGTGTGGGCTAGGATGTTGTTAATGGTAATGTCTTTTGCTTGGCTATCTTTTTGCATTTGAGTGAAAAATTCTTGTTGATTCTTTTGCATTTAGAGGACTGCTTTTTGAACATCAAAACCTTGGTCATTTTGTTAATTGTATGGAGTTTGATTTTGATAACCTTGGTTTTGGTTGAAAAAGGGTCTTTGATTTTGGTTTCTCATGGGAGGTGGGCGTATGTTGGTTGAGGGTTTTGAACATTTTGGCTTTTGTATGAGAGATTTGGGTGGAATTTGGTGTTTTCATTGTAATAGTTGGAATAAGGGGTACCATTTTTGTATGCTTGAAAAGAATTCACTTGCTCATTCGTTCCCCTACATTCACTTTGGTCATGTCCCAAAGTTCCACAATTCTCACATATCCCACTTAGGATTGATGAAGATGCCACCATGGCATTAACATGATGCTTTGGTGATTTTGAGGCTTCTTCAAGCTTAGTCATAGCCTTCTCAAACTTCAAGTTGATAGTATCAATATGAGCACTAAGTTGAGCACCCAATTGAGTAATAGAGTCCACTTCATGCTTTCATCCTCTAGTAGCCTTGCGAGGTCTACTATATTGTGAATTATGGACCGCCATTTCCTCAATTTTGTTCCAAGTTTGATTATCGTCAACTTCGGTGAACATACCATTTGATCCCATGTTGAGAATGTTTCTTGAGTCTTCATAAAGACCATTCCAAAATTGCTGTACCAAGAACCACTCGCTAAGTCCATGATGAGCACATGAGCGACAAATTCCTTTGAATCGCTCGCAAGCTTCATACAAAGATTCTTCGTCCCTTTGCTTAAAACCCGTAATTTGAGCTCTTAGCATGTTAGTCTTTTCCGGAGGGTAGAATTTTTTGTAGAAAGCTAGAGCCAAATTCTTCCAAGAGTCAATTCCAAGAGTAGCCTTGTCAAGGCTTTTCAACCATTGTTTTGCGGTGCCAATTAGAGAAAAAGGAAATAAGACCCATCGAATTTGGTCTTGAGTCACTCCGGTTTGTGAAATCGCATCACAATAGTCACAAAAAGTTTCCATGTGGGAATGAGGGTCTTCACTAGGCATCCCCCCAAATTGGCTTCTTTCGACTAATTGGATAAATGCGGATTTTGCAATGAAATTTCCGGTTAAGTGTTGTGGTGTGGGAGTGCCATTGGGTAGGTTCTCCTCGGTTGGTACGGAATGTGATGAAAACTTAGGCATTGTGGGTTGATTGTGTAATTGATTTTGTGTTGGGTTCTCCACACCTTCTCTTGCAAAAGGGTTTATGAACTCAATAGTGTTTGGTTGAATATCTACAACCTCACCAATACCTCTCAAAGTATTTCTAGCAAGTCTTCTATTGGTTGTCAAAGTCCTTTCAATTTCGTGATCAATGGGTAACAAGTTACCTTGTGATCTTCTAGACATTCAAAATATCAAACAACTCGAAAACAATTAGAACAAACCTTGAGGAGTTTTACTTCCCCAAGGCAAAGAAAGACACAACTAATAACAATCAAAGAAAATCAAATCAAGTTAACACCGTCCCCGACAACGGCGCCATTTTTGGTCGAGTCCGCTTTGAGCTTAGATTTCGGTTACTTGTCGTTAGGAGCACCTAGACCAAAACAATATTTATAACTTCATAAAAAACTCTACTACTAGTAAAGAGGCAAGTAAAGGTCGGATCCCAAGGGACGGGTATTGATGTAGGATTTTCGATTGTAAGTAGTGGTGTCTAGGGGTGTCACAATTTGGGTTGAGATAAGAAGATCACTAAACTAAATAACAATAAAAGTAAACAAGCAAGATGACTAAAATAAGATGTAAACAATTGATTAAAAGTACTAGGGTGTCATGGGTTCATAGAGGATTCATGGGAATTGATCATACAAACATATTCTCAAATTATAAGCAAGCAATTATTATTGTGATAGGATCGAGTTGGTTTATATCTTACAATCCTAGGAAGGTTTGGGTCCCGAAGCCGAATCGATTAGATTGTACAACACCTACAAGTCGACTTAATCCTCCCTACTCAACTATATGCATGGTCTAATGAGACTCGAGTTGTTTTATGTCTTACAAGTCTCATTGAAAAGGTAAGTGATGGGTAAAAAATGCAAGGATTCATAGGCTCGTATTTCATTAAACATAACATGTGCATAAGTTGAGATCACAACAAGCAAGCAAATAAATTATGAAAACATAATAAATTAAGCATGAATCATCCCCCATGTTGGTTTCCCCTAATTACCCATTAACCCTAGTTAAGGAAACTACTCACTCATTATCAAGTTTAACATGTTAACAAGGTTGTCAATCACATTAACAAAGCAAAACATGATGAATAAATGAAGATGATTAACAATAATTAAAAAGGGATTAAGAGAATTATACCTAATGATGATTCCAAAATAATAATGCAAAGAATAATAGAAGTACTTGATGATTGATGGAGGGTTGTCAATCTCCCAATAAACCCAAATAATCTTCAATTACCCAAAATAAAAGATGAACAATAGAGAAATTAAGGAAATGAGATTTGTATTAATACTTGATTAGAAGTTGATTACAAGATTAAAGAGAGATTAGAATAATATAAACTACACTAAAGATTGATAAGAAGAACATGATAATCTTATTAGACTAATGGGGTATTTATAGTGGGGATTAGGTGCACAAATTAGGGTTACTAAGGGCTTAAATGACGATTAAGTCCTTGAGGAATCGCTCCTCTCAAGAAAAGATGCGGGTCTCCTTTTAGCTAGTCTTCCAAAAATATGCGCATCTCAAGTGAAGAAAGAAGAGGAGTGTCCCTCTGGAGTACAATCCGAGCGTCCAAGGGTCGGGACGGGCAGTTTGGGGAGCTTTTGGACGGGCGGCCTGGTGGCAGGGACAAGTGTCCTGGGGAGCTGCTGGACGGGCGTCCCGAGTGGTGGGACGAGTGGATTCTAGCTCAGCTTCCTTTTCTTCTTTTCTTCTTCCAACAATCCTCCGGGATTTTGTCGGGGCTGCAAGGATCTTCTTCATCATTGCCCATCTACTTCATTATGTACAAAGGCCTTCTAGTCTTGTCTTCTCTTTGATGCTTGGTCATTAGATTCGATCAATTTAGCTCTATTTTGCCATGAAAATGCAAGGTTTGCACTCCTCTCCTACCAAGGAAACAAAACCTCAAAGAATATGCAAAACAAAGGACTAAAGATAGTAAATGACCAAAATATACACTGAAAAGCATAGGAAAGACGCTAATTCGGGGACTAAATATACTCAAATATTGATCACATCAGAGGCTATGGAGGTTGTTGGGTCCACTCAAGGTGGAAGTCGGTGAACGCTGAGGGTTGCCGACACTGTGGGCATGATGGTGGGATATGGTGGTGGTCGTAGGTGAGGTCCACGGTGGCCGGAGGTGGTTAGAAGATGGTGCAGAAGATGGGTTAATTGTTTGCATTGTTTACGGACGGGGGTGGAAGAAGGGTTCGTGGTGGCTTCCACGATGGTCAATGGTGGTGATGGGAGGTTGGGTTGTGAAGTTTGAAGTAGGAGGATGTTATTGGTGGTGAGTGGTGGCTGCCATGGTGGCCGGAGGTGGTAGTAAAAGCTCAGCAAAGACTGTCTGAAATTAGCAGCTGCTCCTTTACTTAGTTTATTTTTCCAAAGTTTAGCCTATTTTCACCTCCGCCATTTCTTCTCATAATCTCGTATTGCTCTTCCGACTCACTTTCCCGTCTTGCCTGCAAATTAAATTAATATAATAATAATAATAATACTAATATTATACATAAATACAATTAATTATTAATTATAAACTAATACGACTAATTATTATAAATTAATAATTAATTGAGCTTATTAGATAATTAAGCACACAAAATCGAGTCGGAATTAGGTATAAATGCGGGGTAAAATACGACTAAAATGCTAATTATCAGTATAGACTCGTATTTGTGATCAGATTTGATGAGAGTTCCTTCTCCCTGCGTCATTTGGATTGATTAGAGATGATACAGTGATAGTTGATATGTAAAAACTAGGTTGTCACAATAACTATAATTAACTATCAAATTAACAATTTATAAAGCCAAGCTCAACTCTACACTATGCAATTAAGAATAGTAGTATAGCATAAGTAAGGGTCGAACCCAAGAGAAGGTCTAACAACTAAAACTTGAATGGTAAACTACTTAAGACACTAAGTAAGACTATACTACTAATTAAGACCCTAATGACAATTTAAACTTAACAAATGGAACTAATCACAAACAATGGATATTAACAATGTTCAACTAGTAGGAGACATAGATGGAAAAGGCATTTGGTTGGAAACAAACATGAAAAAGAGTAAAAATGGAGATTTCTTATTGAGACAATTCAACAAACAACTTGTATGCAAGATTCAATATAAATGATAAAACTTGGTGTAACTTGGTCAATCACTACTCCTTAAGCCAGAAAGACACCCCCTTTTCTTTCTTCAATAACTACCTAATACTACTTTCATAAGATGGTAAGAATTTCCTTCCTAAGCTAGAAGAAAATAATTCTACTCATGTATTTTCCCAAATGAAAACCACACAAAGGATAGCACATAAGAGCATTAAGAACAAAGCCAAATGAAAGAGCTAGGATTAACTTGTGAGAGTTTAAACCAACTAACCCAAGACTAACTTTCAAACCTTACTCATAAAGTTACAAACTTTACAACAAATTCATAACAAAACAAGTTTGTTTCATATATTTCTAGAGATGTGAACTCAAGGCTAGAGATTGCAATAGCTAAATGAAGAATATACAAGGTTAATTACTCCCAACACATAAACATCTAACATAAACAAGTAAACAAAAGAAAATGAAATAATTATTGAAGAAAGATTAAGGAGTTCTTACAAAGCTTAAATGAAGTAGAGGATTCCAAATTACACCAAGTAAAAAGATCTAGCCTTCCATAACCATAGATGAATCCAAGGTTAATGAAAATATTGACATCAAAATCCAACTAAAGATTACAACTTTCTCCAAAATACTAAGTTTTTCTCTCATACAAGTTTTTGAGATTATTCAATAACGAGGATCATAATCTAGATCTTCAAAACATGAACTATATATAGGGTTGCACTCCCATCTAGGTTAAACATGATTTTGGGCTTCCACGAAAATGATTAAAGACGGATGATCAATGTTTCAAGGCCGAGGAGGACGCAGGCTGCGTCATCTACCGCAGGCCTGTATCAAACGGCACAGGCTGTGTCAACAGACGCAGGCTGCATCCTGGACTGATCTCCGCTTCAAAATTGCTCTTTCTTTTTCTTGATCCTTTTATCAAATGGATTTTCACCAAGGGATGTCAACTCCTATGTTAGCTCGTGTGTAACCGTCTTCACTTGATTGCTTGATTAGGAGTGTAGCTAGAGGCTCTTGCTCAGGATTCTAAACATTCCTCACAAAACAATGCTCCACACATGCATTAAAATTCATTAATCACAACAAACAATGGGACGGGAAGACTAGCTCATTATTCCGACAAAAAAGACCCTTAAATTAAACAAACTAGGCCTAATAAGGCCTTATTGACTCGACACTTTTGACTCTATCAAACTCCCCCACACTTGGACTTTTGCTCGTCCTGAGTAAAACTCAAGGAAGGCACTTGGGCAAGCCCCATAGGTGAGTATAGGGGTGAATGATCACTCTTCCCTTTCCACATCTTTCTTATGTCTCCCTCAAACACAATCCTCCGATTAAATGAAAATATAGACTCAAGGTTTTTGACACTCGCTCGCTCTTCCCTCACTCTTCCGCCTTATATCTCCCTCATACAAAGACACGACACACCACCAACTCCGACTCATTCTAACTCCACCCTTTTTATATCTCCCAACAAGAGATGGTCACTCTCACCTTATCCCAAGGTGATAGGGAAGTGACCTACACAACCTCCTAAATCATCACATTACTCCACTTATATCACCCCTTTATCACTCCATGCAATGTAGGATCATGCTACTTGGTTGGCCAAACACCCTTAAGAATCAACAACACAAGTAGCCAATCGGAAAAAAACACCAATTTGAAGCAAATTTTTGTGACACAAAAGGAAATTAAGTCCTAAAGCTAGCCTTCTTCCATGACCCTCCTTATCACTACCTTCTTATCCCTCCATCTTTTTGGTGTTACATTTTCTCAATTTTTCATTTTTTTTAAAATCCCTCATTTTGCCTAAGGTGCCCTTTCCGGTTTTCACCTTAGCTTTCCTTTCCTCTCATGGTGGCTCGCAACTCGTTTCTTAATTTTGCCCGGAATGCCCTTTTAGGTTTCCATTCTGTCCTTGGCCACCTTCCCAATCTTGCCTTAGGCGCCCACCCTTATGGGTTTTCACCTAGCCGGGATTTTCGTTTTTTTTATGCACCAAAAACTAAGTATATACATATATTAAAATCATCTCACTCCCCCACACTTAGACCACACATTGTCCTTAATGTGGAGGAGTACCATCACCTTCTCAAGCTTAATTGTTGAAGGGACCCGAGCCTTCTCCTTGCTCATATGTCCCTTGGTTTCTTCTTCTTCTCTCCCTCGCTTCTCTTACTCTTCTCGCCCTCTCATAGCCCTCATAAACATGTTGCTCATTAATGGTGGGTTGGTAGTGGGGATCATTATGGTGGAGGGTCATGCCAAAGAGGCCTCGGATGAGGCCGAAGGAATCTTCTTGTGTTTGGGCATCTTGGTAAGAGTCCTCAATGTATTGGTGGTGCCTTTCATTTTGCACCCCAAATTGGTGGCTCACTTGCTCTCCATTCATTTTGATCCTTCCACAAGGCTTGATTTTCTTCTCATTGCTCGGCTTCTTGTTGTTGCCAAGCATAGTATTCCTCTTGTCGTTTTGCAATTCCTTCAAGCATCCTCATTTGAGCCAATTTGGCTTCATCTTCCAACCGCTTATGATCATCAAAAGCATTCTTGAATTGTTCTAAGCTCTCCAACCTTGGCCCATTTTGTTGTTGCCAAGTGTGGGAACTCTCAACCCTCCCACTAATAGCTTGTAAAGTCCCCCGGGTGTCCTCAAAGTACTTGAATATTTAATGTTACCAAGGTTCCATGGTTTGAGTGGTGGAACCTCCGGCTTCATGCATAGGAGTGTCGTGCACAAAAGTGGAGTGCACACCCGGTTGTTGGAAACTAGGCCTTTCCATTCTTTCTATATCCCTCTCTTCCTCTTGTCTCTCACTCTCCACCTCCCTTCTTGGTCTTACTTCACTTCTTCTAGACACACTCCTTCTTGGCCCTTCTTGTTGTTCTTTTTCAGTATCGGGATCTCGGCGGCAATAGAAATGGTGTGCCGTGGGTCCCCTAGGAAGAGGCATTAGAGGAGGCAACCGAAGATAAGATAACCCATTATTTCCGAACCAATGACCCGAAAGTGGCAACATTGGAAGAATTCTAAACATGTTGCATTCTTGGAGAGCGAATTCGTTGTAATAACAAATTCCCCTAGGTTTATTGACCGCTTGACTTTCGGGGATTTGCCCATGGAAATGCCAGACAAAGAAGGTCACAAGTCCACAACAATGAATATTCCCACCCGATTGCTTTAATTTGTGATGCAAGCATGCATCCATGAACAGTTTGGCCCAATTCGGAATGCTTACTCCCTCGGGGAGCATGGTCCACAAATAAAGTTTCACCACTTCACTAACTTTGGTTGGCTCTCCAACGACCGTAAAAAGGGTGATAAGGAAACAGGCAATTATGCGGAGGGGTGGGTTTGTTAGGGCGGAAATTTTATCGTCTTTGGTGGTAGAGGTTTTATCGGTGAGTGCGTTCCAAAATTCCTCGGCGGTTCGTTTTCTAGACATGATTGGCTCGGGATTTTTGGTTATCTTTTGGATCTCCCTCACTTATGAGAGGGTGCACTCGTACCACTTTTGGTGGATTCTAAACTTTATATGAACGCTCGCCATCTTCATCCATATCAAGTTCGGTCAATGTGGTTAGGAACTCGTAGGTGTAGGATCGGTAAGTTGTGTCCCATGTATCCTCATGGAGATAGGCCTCTAGTCCTACCTTAACAAGTAAAGGGAAGGTAGTGTCATAGAGGCCAAGCTTTTTCAAGGTGGCCGAGCATAAGAAATTGGTTGTGACAATATTTTGTGGTTTAGGGGCAAAGAATTTGTTCCATATTTTCAATTGGGCGGCGGTAATGCCCTAATGTCCCATAAATACTTCCTCAACATCCGAATCGGATGCCTCAACCCCTCTCTTCTTTGATTTACCCTTTCCACTAAACAACCTTGTGGTCTTTAGGGCCATCCTACACTTTCTTGCAAGACAAAAACACAGCAAATACCACTCAAAATAGTTTTTCTCTCAATGAGGCAAATCAACAAACACTTGGTGTGCACCTCCTTGCAACTGCTTAAAAATTGGTGTTTGATGATTTGCTCTACCTAACCCAGAAAAATTTTGCCACAACAATGATATAATCCGAACAACAACAATGTAAACGAAACAAGGAGTCCTAAAACTCTTAATTTCGACCTAAAACAAGTATGTAAAAACTAAGAGGGGAGATTATGGTTATACCTTTCTGGTTCCACATAAAACTTGCTAAAAGTTATTGAATAATCCTTGCAAAACCCGTCTAGAACCTTAAAATCCCAATTGAAGCTTTGATTTTGACGATTCTTGAGTTAGGGTTCTTGATGGAGTTGGGCAAAATCCGTCACAATGGTTGTATGGGAGGTGTTTGGTGGTGGTAATCACGCAATTGAGGGATTTATGCAAAGGAGGGAGGATTAAAGGTGATGATTTGTGGAGATTGATGAAGTTTGAGGAGTTTTTGAGATGGGGTTGTTGATGAACTTCCGGTTTTGTGAAGGTTAGGGGTGAATTTTTGTGTTTTAAGGATTTTCGAAGGTTACTATGCAGTCTGGAACGCAGGTTGCGTCAATCAACGCAGGCCTGCGTCGTATGACGCAGGCTGCGTTCTGGACTGCCGGGGAGCTCTCAACTTGTTTTTTGATACTTGTTTTCTTTGAGTGATATAAGCCCCCCCCCACACTTGAGTCGTCCTTCATACTCCACAAACCCCGCGTTGCCCCTTTTCATCACGTTTCCCCATGCAAAACTCGTCTATCAAACCTCCACAAGAGCATTAGTAACTTCCCAGCATTTGATGCAATTAATTGTTAACAAGGAATGAAATGACATGAATTTAAATGACATGAATGTAATTTCTATCTAGGAAAGCGGTAAATTACACGAAAGAGAGTGTATTTACAAAGGTTGCCGTATTTTTAACGTCGATGGCTGGACATAGTGTTAGGTTCATATACCTATTATTAGACTCTTCTAATAATGAACTAATTAACTTCTTAATATGTGTTCTTTAGATCTAGTGCATGCATAACAAAATAAGAGATTAATAAGAAAAAACAATATCCCTTACATTGTTGAGTGGCTCGAAAATAAGGGTACAAATAAGGTCACCTTCCTTATTTGTTCTTGAGCTATAATGTGTTGGATGATCCTCCAAAATCCCAATGTAGAGATCCTCCTTTGATTGCACCCAAGACTAATCCCTTAAACTAGTATATTAATTAACTAGATTAATATAGTAGTACCCTTAAAATAATTCTAATAATATACTTATTACTACACTAGTAATCTTATATTGTGATTTAGAATTTATGATAAACAATTTCTTATTTCTAAAACAAGTTTAGAGAGAAGTGGGAGAGTAGAGTGAAATTTCCATGTGAAGATGTGTATGAATGAAGTAGAGAACAATTCTCTTAAACAAAAGAGGAGGGAAAACCGGTGGGAGCAAGGGGAAAATGCCAAAGGATGGCATCTTGCTTTTACTTTTGGTCTTCACAAGAAATAGGTGTGTAAGGCTATGATGCAATAGGTATGATTACATCTTATTTTATCTCATAAAATAAATCAACCACAATGCACCACAACTTCCTCCATTTCGGTCCACTTCACATAAAATGGACTACCATTTTATTTTGTCAATTTTTCATTTGTCACACAATATGTCACATGTAGTATGTTATATGTTATTAATGAATTTAATCCATATTTATCAAATAAATATCATTTTATAAATTAATTAAATCACATACAACAAATTGACTAGTGATTCTTGATCACATAAATAAAATGGGTCATATAATTATAATTCACAACATATTGTAATTATAATTAACCATTCATTCTTATCTCAATTGTTTCACAAACAATAATCAATTTTAGTAATAAAGTATTTTCATTACTAAAATAAATCTTATTTAATCCAATTACAATAAGATATAAATATTCTATCTCACAAATGTATTGTTCAATTTTAAAGAATTGATTAACTTGTATCGTCATATAATTAATCAATTTGTTTATTAAGGGAATTGTCCTTTAGGTGTGACCTTAAGGGATCAACTGATCACCACCGTCAAACGATAGTAATGTCTAACTCTAGTTAGCTGATCATTACTGATTAATGTTGATAAGTTGACTATATAAATGAATCATCCCTATGTATTCTTAATATGAGATTTAAACATGTGATCACACTATTGTTGAGGACACATACTCCAACACTTAGTGCTTCATTTGATCATGCTTGATAAATTGGGTCTTCCAAAGTGACTTCTTCCACCATTTGCGGTTCCATTCCTTCATGATATGCCTTGAGACGTTGTCCATTTGCTTTTATCATCTTTTCCGTGCTTGGGTTTTCAACCTCTACCGCTCCATGAGAATGGACCTTCCTCACAATGTACGGTCCGAACCATCTTGACCTTAGCTTTCCGGAGAACAACTTGAGCCTATTTTGGAAGACAAGAACTTTGCTACCTTCTTTGAACTCCCTACGACTTATCATTCGGTCATGCCATATTCTTGCTTTCTCCCTATATATGGCGACGTTGTCGTAGGAGTCAAGACGGATTTCTTCAATTTCTTGAAGTTGAAGCTTCCTATGGAGGCCCGCATCATCTAGGCTTTGATTGAAAGACTTGATTGCTCAATAGGCCTTATGCTCCACTTCCAAAAGAAGGTGACATGCCTTGCCATAGATGAGCCGGTGTGGGGACATACCAATCGGGGTCTTGTAGGCGGTGCGATACGCCCAAAGAGCATCGTTCAACCTTTGACACCAATCTTTTCTATCGGGATTCACCGTCTTTTCTAAGATACCCTTGATCTCCTGATTAGACACCTCCGCTTGCCCATTTGTTTGAGGGTGGTAAGTGGTGGAGACTTTATGTATAACCCCGTACTTTTTGAGCAATCCCTCCATAATTCGGTTTCAAAAGTGAGTGCCTCGGTCACTTATCAATGCCCTTGGATAACCAAACCTTGAGAAGATGTGGCTTTGAACAAAACTTGAAACAGTTCTTGCATCGTCATTCCGGGTTGGTTTGGCCTCAATCCATTTCGAGACATAGTCCACAGCCAATAGAATGAACAGATAGCCATCTGATTTGGAGAAGGGTCCCATAAAATCTATCCCCCACACATCAAAGATCTCCAAGTAGAGCATGGGTTGTTGAGGCATTTCATTCCTCCTTGGTATGTTTCCAACCCGTTAGCACTTGTCACAAGTCTTTGTGAAAATGTGGGCATCCTTGAAAATGTTTGGCCCATAAAACCCACTTCAAAAGTTTTCCTAGCCATCCTTGGGGGTCCAAAGTGATGCGTGTATTTTATATAAGGTTTTTACCTCATTTTTACACGCATTTCTGTACTATTTTACGTGGCATCTAGCTACAAATACCCCCGATTAGTCTACTTTGGTTCGTTTTGTGTAAATTGCAGGAATAAACCAAAGAGGAGATAAATCGAGCCTAAACTCGTCCCATTTGCATGCATTTATGGAGAACAAGGATCGGAACTTGGAATCTATCACTTTGAAGACGCGTGAGCTGGTTTCGGAAGGTGTGATAGTGTCTAACGTGCCAAAATAGCTCGATCGACTACTATTCTAGTCGATCGAATGCTTTTTATACTGAAGGTTACTCGATCGAGCGGTTCCAGTATCCAATCGAGAAGACAATATAAGGAGTTACTCGATCGAGTGGTTTATTTCCACTCGATCGAAGGGTTTGTCGTTTAGTTGCTCGATCGAGTGGTTTATTTCCACTCGATCGAGTGGTTTGGTCTGTAATAGAGTTTTTCCGCCTAATTTCCTATGGGCTTTGTAATTAGGCTATGGATTAGGTCTAAGGGGGAGATTTTCGTATGCTACTAAATACAGTAGACTGCGCAACTCTTCCTCATTCATTCACTACTACTTTTATCTTTCGCACTACTTCTTCCATTTCACTCTCCTTCTACCCTTTGCTACTCGGATTTGGATTTGTGATCGGTATTATTATCCCTTTTTAATTCCTTAATCATAATTGTTGTTTTATTTCTATCTTTCTTTTATTGCTTTCATCATTACCCTATTCAATCTTTATTAGCTTTATTAACATGTTTAATTCCTATTATCTATATGTTATTGTTGTTGATTCAATAGTAATTTGTAGCTAATTCCCCCTTGCTAAGACTAGGGAATCCATTATTATGAAGGAATAGCAATTGCCATATTAGGTCTTATGCTCGTATAGTCTCTGTTGTTAATCGCTGCACTTATTTGTATCTGCCTAATTGAGTCGACGCAATTAGGCATTTAAATTATAGTAAACCTCGACCTGGACCGGAAGGTTGGAAGGGGTGAGACTCGTAGCGAACATTAGGGCACTGTAGTGAGGGCGGAAGCTAAGCTATTTGTGCTTTAGGGCGAATTGAGACCGGAAGGAGATATTCACTGCTCCTCAGACCATACTTGCATTGACCTGAGATTTAGATTGCTTGACTGAATGATCATGGTGAACCGACTGTCTTAGCTGTTTCCTACATATTTGCTTAATATTTATTCTCTTGCTTCTCTTCTCTTTCTTAGTTTTTTTAGTTTAAAACAATCAAATACAACCCCCAATTTGGTTACCGTGACGAACTTAGGCAAAGCTGATATTTTCCCATCTCCCTGTGCAGATCGACCTGACTTCCCTAGCTATATTAGTTAGAGCCAGTTGGTTATTTTTGATAGGTATACGACTGCCCTGTCACAAAGTGACCTCCGCAAGCATATTCATGGAAATGTTTGAGAATAGATGGTATCTCCACATCCGGGACACATCGGCGGATAAATTGGTCTTGGCACATCTTCCATAGATATGGATTATCCCATATGTAAAACCGAGCATCGGCTTTAAGCT
Organism: Silene latifolia; assembly: GCF_048544455.1. NCBI lineage: Eukaryota > Viridiplantae > Streptophyta > Magnoliopsida > Caryophyllales > Caryophyllaceae > Silene > Silene latifolia. The sequence continues at coordinate 284,158,530 of NC_133538.1, read as the reverse complement.
TTTTCCTTTGACTTGATGACAAGGAAGTAGGAAACTTCTTAGTCACCATGTAATTCACCAAGTTGGCATACCATGGCTCCGTCATCCTCAAAGCATAAAGGGATTCATGAGGTAAACTTCCATCAACTATCCCCATTCTTTGCATTTGTTGATCATCAAGTTGTAACCGTCTAAGGTGATCGGTCACTACATTTGCCAGCCCCTTCTTCTCCCTTATTTCAATGTCGAATTCACTTAATAGGAGAACCCACCTCATAAGCCTCGGTTTGGTGTCTTTCTTGCTCACAAGTTGAGTGATGGCTTTCTGGTCGGTGTAGACAATCACTTTGACCCCTAATAAGTACGACCGAAACTTCTCAAGAGCATATTCAACCGCCAAGAATTCTTTCTCGGTTATAGTGTAATTCCTTTGGGCATCGTTTAGAAGGGAGGAAGCATATTGAATGACATAAGAGGCTTTGTCCTCTTTTTACCCCAACACGGCTCCAATGGAAAAATCGCCCGCATCCGTCATGATCTCAAAAGGTCTATCCCACCTCGGTGCTTTGATGATCAGGGCCGATATAAGGCTTTCCTTCAACAAGTCAAATGCTCTCCTACAATCATTATCAAACACGAACTCCACATCCTTGTGCAAAAGTTTGCACAAGGGATTAGCGATCTTGGAAAAGTCCTTAATAAACCTTCGATAAAAACCCGTGTGTCTAATGTGTCTTTTATTTGTAACCCCACAAGTGTACAAGGATGTCGTGAGTATGTGAGGGTCGAAACCAAGGGATGGAGATTATGGCTCTAAGATTGGTTGTCTCACTACTACAGATACAGGTTATAACAACGGGTAAAAACCGTTGTTAAAACAAAAAGCGGACGTTGTTAAAGCGGCCGTTGTAAAAGGTATTTACAACGGTTAAGTTATTTACTAAAACCGTTGTGGAAATTATTCACAACGGTTAAAAGCCGTTGTTGTTGCGAGTAAGTCGTTATGGAAAGTTTGACAAAATTTTGGTGGGAAATATATAACAACGGTTATAATATAAAAAACCGTTGTTGTATCTTTCCCACCAAAATTGTGAAGACTTTTAACAACGGGTATACAGAACATAACCGTTGTTGAAATTGTTAGTAACAACGGTTCTTCAACCTGTTGTTGAATATTATGCGCGGATTTTTAAAAGGTATTTACGACGGTTCTTCTTTTAAAACCTGTTGTTGAATATTATGCGCGGGTATTTGCGAAAGGTATTTACAACGGTTTTTTTAGTAACCGTTTTTATTACTTTTTCGTAATTTTTTTTAAAATTAAATTTGTTTCATGCCATTCAAAATCCTGCATAAATCACAGCTGGGTTCATCAGAACTCAATAGATACAATTCAACCACAACAGCAGCATCATACTTATAATTTGTTTCACTTTCAGATTAATTCATACTAACAATTTGATCACTTTACATGAACTAAGATTCCTAAAACCGTGTATCCCCCTAGCTCTATCTATAAAGATCATTCTCTAACTTCAACAAAAAATTTACTAAGCTGATCTAAGCTCTAAGTATCATGCATTTAGTCTTCATTGCAATGTTCTAAGATGTATTTGCCCAACAAGTCCCTTACCTCGTCTATTTGGTGCTTTTTGTACTCAGGTACTTGTGGCGCGTTGATTACATACTGCGGAAAAAACAAAGACAAGACATTATTGATTGACAGCAGCATTATTGTTGTTCATTAGTGTAACAACATACATCATTCAGCATAGCAACATCATGGTATAGCAGCAAGCAAGACAACATCAGCTCTAATTTAAAAAAAGTAATAAACACATTATTAAATTACTAACCTTTTCTGGAATAAGGATATATCTTCGCATAAAAACCTCCAACATGAACCAACAAACGTAGTATCCACATTGTATGCTATCCGGCTGGCGAGGGACCTATTATTACATAAAAAACGAAGAGACGAGAAGGCCCACATCAGAATCTTGCACTTTAGGTATTGTATTTGCGCACGTATTATTATTAAAGACAGATTTTTGCACTTAAGGTATTGTATTTGAGCACGTACCCCTGTTATCGTAATAAAAGTAGGGCCATCATCAGAATCTTTCGTGGGTTGATCCTCGTTACCTCTTTTCTTCTCAAAGGCCCTTTTTTATAAAAAAAAAAGAGGCAGAAACTCATATTTTTGGGGCAAAAATGAGCTTTTTGCTATAAATAAAAATTGAAACTTAATGTTATTATAAATAAATCAGTATTATAAACTTACTTAATAATCAAGCCCTTAAAGGTCTCGTTTGGTTCTATATGCAAAGAGTCCAACCAAAAAACTTTCCTCTTGGTCGGTATGATGGCTGCTAGCACCCAATGACTCCTACATCAAGAGACATCATCATTATTAAAAAGTACATATATTAGTTATGAAAATGCAATTGTAGGTGGAATCGTAGTATTAATTTGTTTATTACCCGATTTCATTATAAGGGGCAAAAATGAGCTTTTTTTTTTTGTCGCCATTTCCCGAGCAATATAATCTACCCGATCTTCGTACGAAATCAACGTGATATGCATAGATAAAATAAAGTGGCACAGGAATCCGTATTGATCACATGGAATCTTGTTCTCGGGGATCACTCTCGATTTCAAGAACCTACATTATTACGGTATTTAAACCACTATCTAGTCAGAATATTAGAATATGAAATGATTTATTAAGAAACTTACTTCATCCAAACAAATAGGTGTTGGACATCAATCTCGAGAATACCAAACCAAATGGCTAGCAGCTCCCATGACAGAATTGCTTCGCGCTCAATCCCTAAAATATCCTCATCAAGCGAAATAATTATCAATTTCTCGTTTGCTATGCGACGGCTAGCCTCCAAATACAGTTGTCTCATCGTCAGCGTTCTTACTTTTTGCATGTATTCGATCCCACAAAAATTAGTGGAGGTTATACTCCTAACATCTTTCAGTTCGGGGAAATAATGCTTTTCTCTTTTTGTGCTACTACCAGCCTATACATGTAGATAAATAAAATAATAAAAAATCCAAAGGTAACATATCCTAGTTGGAGTAATAAAAATAAAAGACTACTTAAATAAATACCTCATCAACCTGCTCTTTCAATGATGAGGCAGTAGTACGCATGTCTGGGGACTTAGGCTTATCCGTCTTTTTGGTCTCCTACACAAAATTTCCATGCTTTTTAGAAATACAGAAAAAATATAAATGAAGGGAGGTTTTTAAAAAAATGGAGAAGTTAATTAAATACCTCATCAATTTGTTGTTTTGACGATGTAGTTGGCATGGCTGGGGACTTAGGCTTATCCATCTTTTTTGTCCCCTACACAAAATTTCCATGCTTTTTAGAAATATAGAAAAAATATAAATAAAGGGAGGTTTTTAAAAAAATGGAGAAGTTAATTAAATACCTCATTAAGTTGTTATTTCAACGAGGTAGTTGGCATGTCTGGGGACTTAGGATTATCCGTCTTTTTTGTCCCGTACACAAAATTTCCATGCTTTTTAGAAATACAGAAAAAATATAAATAAAGAGAGGATTTTAAAAAAATGGAGAAGTTAATTAAAATACCTCATCAAGTTGTTATTTCAACGAGGTAGTTGGCATGTCTGGGGACTTAGGCTTATCCGGTTTTTTTGTCCCTTACACAAAATTTCCATGCTTATTAGAAATACATAAAAAATATAAATAAAGAGAGGTTTTTAAAAAAATGGAGAAGTTAATTAAATACCTCATCAAGTTGTTGTTTCGACGAGGTAGTTGGCATGTCTGAGGACTTAGGCTTATCCGGCTTATCCGTTTTTCTTGTTCCCTACAAAAAAAAATAACATATAAATTTAACATATAAAAACATTTAACATATAAAAATTTAACATATAAAGGTATTTTTCTAACCCCAACTGCTTTCGGTTGAGGCGGAGACGAACGAGCCAAGAAGATGTGAGAATTAGGCCATTGGATGAAACTTCCAACCGCATCTGCCAGAATGGTAATGTCGTCACGAACTGGGACGGGCAGTTGAAATTTTTCATAGCCTTCAAAGACTTGAGTTATCTCCACTTTTTTATGATTCGGCAAAAGTGATTCGCCATGAACCAATAAATTTTCCGCTGATTTGGTGGACAAGTCTACGAGACCCCGGCCAGCACGCACAAGTTTCGCGGAATTAGGGTCAGTAAGAATAACTACCTTCCTGTTTATGGCCTGAAGAATACACATACTTTATATATTATATCTCAAAATTTAATAAAATTCATATAAATTTCACTAATAAAGACTTCATGCATACCTTGCCGAAAACTTGGAACTGATTTGAAGAGGATGTATGCTGCTGTTTTTCATCAGCCGTCTTCTCAAGTTGCATCCCCTGATTATTGTCAGCTGTGGCGGTTAACTCAAGTTGCGTCCCTTTTTCAGACTCATTTACCTAATAAAATTAACCAATGGCACGATGTCAGAAGTTATAGCAGTAGAGCTAGCAGGGAACACATCCCCTGATCTTACCCAAAAAAAAAGAAAAGAAAAATAAGGAAGTCATATATTTACCTTATCGGCTTTAGTTGTTAAAACTTCAGAAGCAGTAGGTACCTGATCTTTCTGAATCTCGTTGACTGATACTTCCTCCTCATGTATTGCCAAGGTAGTAGTGTTCTTGGCCTCTTAACCAATCTGTTGTACCTTACCCCCTTTAATGACATCCTCCATCATCTTCAATTCTTCTTCGGAAGGCTTGCCTCCAGAATTCATCTTTAGTATCACGGATGCCAATAACTGAACCTGCGTGCCAAAAATATAATGTTTAAGCAATTTGTTTAAAACATTAACGTTTGAACTTAAATGAAAATAATAGAATAAATGGTACCATGTCACCCTTCTCAGCCTTAGCCTTCCCTTTCTTCTTTTTCGGGGCAGTTGTCCCATAATATTTCGTGACTCCAACATGTAACGGGACGCCCTCAATCGACCTGGATGTTCGGGTCGGCCGATCGCTCTAGCAAGAACGTCATCACGACCATTGGGAGTGAATTTCCCTTCTTGTACCTCCTTCAATACCTTCTCCTATAATATATTAAATAAACTTCAAATTATATTTGCGACTAAAATAATAAAGTTAGTAATGAACTCGTCTTAATAAAATAATACTTACTATGTTGGCCCACACTTCCTGATCATATTTGTCACACGACCGGGATCCTTTAGGCGTGTGCCCTTCTTTATAAGTTACGTGCCGATTCAAGTCGGTCACTCCCTTTGCCACCTACACATTAACATGGTAACAGTTATATATATAAATGTGTATCAAGTCCAAGTATGATTAAAAAAATCAAATAAACAGGGGGATGCTACTTACGAGTTGGTCTTCTATCAATCTGTAACCGCCTCGAGAACCATAGCATTTTCCCTTCTTGTATGAAATGTTAGCACGATTTCTTTTGCTAACGGCCTTCAAATTATATAAACGCGCAAGTAGATGAGATAATAAAAAAATTATAGAGAACTCATTAATTAAAAAAATGATAGGTAAATCATTAAAAGGCGAGGATACTTAACCTCAAACTTCTCACTAGCTCGAATCGCTTTGAAAAGATCCCATTGTTCCTGAGTGATAGTGGGACACTTGTTTGACGGTGGGCTCTTACGCATCTCCCCCGTCTCCTTCTCCACATTTAACCAATACTTACCAACGTCACACTTCCACTGCCTTAAGACGCCTCCTGCCTTCTGTATTAAATACTTATCATAGCATTCAGCAATATCAAAGGCTTCCTGCATCATCATATCATCATTCAATTTACATAACATTCAATTTACTTCCAAAATAAAATGTTGTTTTGCTTCATAAGTTATCATACCTTTATACGATCCAAGAATAACTTCTCTAATACAGGATTCAAATTCCTGATTTCATCTAAATGGATAGGCACAAACTGTCTTGTGCAACATCCAATCCAAGTGGATAAATCCTTCGCATTTAGACCAGTAGGCAAACCCTTCGCGTTCCATGTTATACTAAGCGGCTGTTTAGCCGCTATAGCTGCAAGGGCTGCAGGGCACTTCGTAGCACCCCTTTCACAAGGCTTATTATCCCCAGGCTTATTACCCTTTTGACTTCTTTTCCGTTTTTCACCCATGATAATCCTAAAACCCTAAATATGAATGAAATAGGAAATGAACAAAGACATGCAGAGTATCTAAAACCCTAAAGAGGAATGAAAATTTAAAACAACAGTTTAAGCTTCTAAAATCCTAAAACCCTAATAAGAGGAATAAAGTAGATGATGCGGGATGATAAGATAACAAAGAAGACGAAAAATAAACAGATGAAAAACAAAAAAGATGATCTTAAAACCCTAATGACGAAACACAAAAGTGAACATACCTGATGATGATGATGATAAAGAGAACGAGCAGGATGAAAAGGGAAGGCGACGGAATCTGGGCGTCGGAAACTGGGCGATGGCCGGCAACGAGAATGTAGAAAGCGGGGGAGAGAGAATAAACTCAGGATACCAATGGTTGAACTATTGTGTGTGTTTGTGTGGTATGCTGTATACCTGTATGTGTTTGTAAATTAGTTTTTTATTAAGACAAACTATTAACAACGGGTCCTTAAAACAAAACTGTTATGATGTGTTAATAACAACGGGTCAATAAAAGTCAACCGTTGTCATAACTTTATTACAACGGTTAAAATATATCCGTTGTAATATATTTTCACCCAATTTGCGCCAAAATGAAATTGTATGTCTAAAAAAAGCAATGACAACGGGTAGAATTACTACAACTGTTGTTGAAAGTAATAACAACGGGTAATGTCAATATGACCGTTGTTATTGTTTAACACTTTTTTTTTTTAAATTACTGTAATTGCATTACAGTCCAAGCCTGTAACAATACAGCAGCATAACAACGGTAACAGCAGAAGCACTATATACTGCAACATTAATCAGCAATTTAATTAACATCCACATCTAATAATAAGATCAAGAAAATAAGACAACAACAACAGCATGCATACTGCATATCTACAGGATTTACCATGCCATGCAAATTTGGGAATCTTTAACAATGACCATTGCTTCTATTGGCTTTTGAAAGCTACCAAAAGCTAAAGACAACATACATACACTCCAGCAATACATCTCAAACTTGCTATAAATTCAGAAAAGAGGCATCCCATTAGCTCAGTATCCATTAGCTCCACACAACTCACAAATAAACCATCAAATTACTGGTCTGAAAATGACTCAAAATGTTGGTCGTCCATACCACTGTGTCCTGATGAATGCCCAGGCCACATAGATATAGACAATGGAAAATTTGTTGCCAAAAGCTTTAATCCTTTGAAGAATAAGCTTATTGAGCTGGGATACTCGGTCAGCAGAATTAAGCCACAATAGGGGCCATGGGGATTCAAAAGAAGTATACTCATTCAGTTTGGAACATCACCTGCACATGCAGAATCAGCATTTAAGCTTGACATGCTGTTTCAACTCAGAGGCCATGGCAGGAACGACTGGAATGCTCCGATAAGATCAACACTCGGACCATACCTCTGGGTAGCCACAGACGAGGATGCCGAGCTTCTGAAGAATACCTTGGACTATGTCCAAGTGCCATATGCGACCATCTTTGATGGGCAGCAGTCGGCCAGTTCAGAAAGCGTCGATGCCTACAAGAAGGTTGTGGCTGTTTTCCAAGCAATGTACCCCTAAAACCCCTACAAAATGTGTCTGTGTCTGTGGCTGAAACTTCCAAGCAACGTCGTGTGTTATATGTTGAGTGTCAAACTGTGTGTGTCTGTATCCGCCTATCATAAGCAGTGTCGTGGGCCTTTATGAAAATGCAACTTAAATAAAGGTAATGTGTAACCATGTGGTCTTGTAAGATTTCCAGTACTGTTGTATAAGTAGCGTCGAGAGTATCAGTGCTTTACGTTTGTATTAAATATGCAGTTCCTAAATGCAAATCTTCAAAGGAGATAGTTATTTAAAAAAATAAAAATAAAAATAAAAGGAAGATATATATATATATATATATATATATATATATATATATATATATATATATATATATATATATATTTAAAAAATAAAAATAAAAATAAAAGCTAATAACTTACATTATAAACCATCTCAGGATCATGGACGTTTCTTGGATGTCATAGTTTCTTCGTTCACCCAACTACCTTCACTATGGTCATCACGCATATAGATGCTTTCAGTGTCTTCATGATCAGTGTCAACATCGTCGAAATAAGATACAGTGGTAGAGTGATCCATTCCCTCAAAAACGACATTCTGATCATCATCACCATTATCGGATGCACTACTCCTTCTACTCCTTATAGATAGTACAACAGACCACTTCTTATCCATAGGATCGGTGACATAGAACACTTGTTTAGCTTGGTATGCCATTATGAAAGGATCATCCTTATTATTGCCAACCTTACCCAGATTGACCAACGTAAATCCCATATTATCCTTTCGGACACAATGGATGTTGTTATCAACCCGGTTACATCGAAAGAAAGGCATTGTGAAATCAATGTAATCTAATACCATTATTTCTTGAATAACGCCATAATAAAGGCATTTCCCCAAATAGGCTTTTTATCTTTTGAAGTAGCAAAGTGCATTGCCTCAAATTCAGAACTCACACCACTATTTTGCATTGTGCTCAACTCACCTTGCTCGCGGGTGTAAAAAGTATATCCATTAATGGCAAAACTGAAGTAAAAGGTGACCCTGGCATTTGGACCTAAACCAAGACGTAGTAACCTAGGAGAGATGTCATCACCAGTTTGATTCTTATACTCTAAGACAATATTCCTAAACCACTCTCCAAACGTCTTCGTATGCTCATTTGCAATCCACTTCTCGGTCTTTTTTGGGTGATCGTATTTGAGCTGATCTTTGTGTTGTTGAATATAAGGTTGCACCTCATATTCGTTTTTTAGCACATACGTATGTGCTAAATGCAACATTTCACGTGTCATAATTATTTCAACCCGGCCCCTAATACCTTTTCCGGTCATCCAGTCACTATGACGATTCTTAGGAAGGCCAATCAACTCCTCAAGGGAGAGATGAGCGTAACAATATGAAAGAGCTTCGTCTAAAATAGCGCGTTCAACAATACAACCTTCCGGACGATACCGATTAGATGTATAGTCCTTGTAGACTTTCATCAATCTTTCGAAAGGATACTGGTATCTCAAGTACATGGGCCCAAGGTACAAAATCTCCCTAACCAAGTGAATGGTCAGATGAATCATGATAGTGAAGAAAGAGGGTGGAAAATACATTTCCAACTGACAAAGAGAGGTTACAACGAGGTCCTGCAATGAATCCGCGTCATCGGGATCGATGACTTTCTCGCATATGGACTGGAAGAAGAGACAGAATCTAGTTATAGCATATATTACCTTTTCAGGTAAAATGGAATGAATAGCCACATGTAGTAATTGTTGCATCAAAGTGTGACAATCATGTGACTTTAACCCGGTGAATTTTAGGTCTTGCATCGACACTAGGCTTTTGATGTTCGACGAATAACCATGTGGCACTTTAATTCCATTCAAGCATGCACATAACTCTTTTTGCTCATTCTGTGAAAGGGTATAAGCTGCTGGCGGTAAAAATGTACGATTACCTCTCTTCTGTAGTGCCAACTCTAGCCTAATACCCATCATTTTCATATCTTCCCTAGCTGCGGCGTTATCCTTTGTTTTACCGGGAACATTCAGAAGGGTATTGATAATATTATCACAGACATTTTTCTCAATGTGCATGAAATCGAGGCAATGCCTGACCACCAGGTCAGGCCAATATGGAAGTTTATCAAAAAATATGGATCTTTTCTTATACCCACGAGTCGACAATTTAGAGCCGCTCTTCTTCCCATAATCTATCTTAATATGCTTTACTTTCTGATAAACTTCATGCCCACTCAAAATTCTAGGAGGTTGACGAAGTTCTTGTCTTCCGTCGAATGCTTTCTGCTTCTTACGATAACAATGGTCATGATACAAGAACCTCCTATTTCCCATATACACATACTTACGAGAAGACTTCAAGTATTCAGACTTGATATCCTCCCCACACAATGGACAAGCCTCTTTCCTATGAACTCTGTGCCCCGAAAGGTCGCCATAAGCCGGATAGTCTGATATTGTACACAATAACATCGCTCTCAAATTGAAAGTTTCGTTCTTATATGCATCAAATACTTCTATCCCACTATCCCACAACATTCACAAATCATCTAGAAGAGGTTCCAAATAGACATATATATCATTTCCAGGTTGTTTAGGGTCGGAAATTAACAACGACAACATCAAATACTTTCTTTTCATGCACACATATGGAGGTAAGTTATAAATAGCCAACACTACTGACCAAGTACTATGTTGGCTACTCATGTTTCTGTGTGGGTTCATTCCATCAGTGGACAGCGCTAGCCGTAAGTTTCTAGGTTCATTGCCGAACTTGGGATACTTAGCGTCGAATGATTTCCATTGCATACCATTTGCCGGGTGTCTTAGCTTTCCATCATTTATTCTTCCAGTTTCATGCCAAGTTAACATTTTTGAATCATCGCTATTCGCATAAATCCTTATGAATCTTGGTATCACTGGAAAATACCACAACACCTTAGCCGGGATCCCTTCCTTATCCTTATAATGCCACTCTAAACATTTAGGGCAATTGGTTAAGTTTTGATATAATTTGCGATACAATATGCAATCATTTGGACATGCATGTATTTTCTCATATTTCATATCCACTCCTCTTATTAGTTTTTTAGCCTCATTTGCCCCCTTGATATTTTACAACTTCACCACAACCGACATTTTTGTGAACTTATGACAGGGCTGTCGTATACCTATCAAAAATAACTAGCTAAACTAACTATATAGCTAGGGAAGTCAGGTCGATCTCCTCAGGGAGGCAAGATATCTGTAAGAGTCCGTCCATTTGGTCACAAAATGGGGGGTGTTTAAATAGGTTTTCTAAACTAAAAGGTTTAAAGGAAGAGAAGTAGAGAAAAGAGCAATAAGGGCAGAAAAAGATGATAAACTATCAATAAAGAAGAGACATGTCAGGATTTCGGTTCACTACGGTAGTCCAGTGACTCAACTGTAAACAACTTAGATAAATTACTGCGAGACGGATATGGAAAGGTCCTTCCGGTCCACTTTCTATCCTAAACTTCCACTAACTTAACTTCCGTCCTCGTCAGGGTAGTCTACTGTTCATAACAGGTCTATTTAGTCCAATCTTCCGATCCAGGATTAAATTAAACCAGATTAAAAAGGTGACTCAGAAGCGTGCACTCAACTAAGTCGGTAAATAAAGTTATATTGCTATGGTGACAGAATCTCACAATTAATTCATCTAACCTATTTACTACATCGTCACATTTCTACCGTAGATCCCCTAATCCCGACATGAAACAAATTTAGCTACTCATATCGCTATTAATACTATCAATACTAACAATAAATAAATAACCAACATTCAACATGATAAAATGATAATAAAAATGCATAAAAGGTAATTAGGGCAGAAATTAAATGAGACAAAACAAGTAATTAAAATGAACAAATAAAGGATTAATATTAAAGAGGGAGAAAAAGATTACAATCGCAAGAATCCGGCGTAAAGAACAAGCAAATCCGAGCGAAATAATCCCGAAAATAAAGTTACAGTGAAGAAGAGAGAGTACGCAGTCTTCGAAATGATAGATAAAACTTAGAATAGATGATATCCTAAAAACCTATTTAACGTATGCTTAAATAGAAAATAAACTAAGTTCCATAACTAAAACAAGTTCACGGGCTAATTAAAGCCCACGAAAGCCAAAACCACTCGATCGAGTAGTCTGAAACCACTCGATGGAGTAAAACGCCAGATAATCTATTCGATCGAGCACAAATGTTACTCGATCGAGTAACCTCTCTTTCCAGCTCTTCTTGATCGAGTATAAATCCACTCGATCGATCAACCAAGGCCACAAAAACCACTCGATCGAGTAATAAAACCGCTCAATCGAGTATTCTTCCTTCAAATTAGCCCAAACTCGTGCCCGACTGCCTCGTAAACCGTGTCTTCACGCTTCCCAATGCAGGAACTCACTCCAAAAAATCCCGTCTCCTCAAAATGCATGCAAAAAGGACGAAAAATGGTACGATTCCACTACTTACGCGTTCATTTCTACAAAACGGACAAAATGAACCAAAGTAGCCAATTCGGGGGCAAAATGCAAAATAAACAGTATGAAAGTACATAGAAATACGTGCTAAAATAGACTAAAAAGACTATATAAAATGCACGTATCAAATCTCCCCAAACCGAACCTTTACTCATCCTCGAGTAAACTAAAATGCAACTAATGGAACGGAAATGAAAACTCAGAGCTAGCTTAACTTGTCTACTTGAACCAATTTAATGCAACAAAAGATAACAGTCGTAGCTAAGCAGTCAATACGCAAACGAGGTATAAGCTGTTCAGAAATATAGCCAACCTATCGACCTTGCAAGACCAACAAAATCGGACTCTCACGTGGTCACTCTTCTCTCATAAATCAAAGGGTGAATGTTATATGTAAGAGAGAGAAGGAGAAACAGTCACTCACCTAACTAACACCTACATAGCATGCATGCAACAAAAATGAAAAACGATTCAAGTACTAATGCACACACTCCAACCAATAATGTCCGTCACAGCCGAGGGCTTACAAATAATATGGGAATAGTGAGGTTCAGGTGAGAAAAGGCAAAACAAGTTATGGTAATGTGGAGGTAAAAGCGTCAAGCTAGTTCCTAACAGGACCATATAAAACCGTTCAATTCTCAACTGACTGAAAAGTAAAGCTCAAGTGCCCTTCATTTGGCACACATCTCACTAATCTCATACACAATCTCCTCAAAAATATTGAATAAAACGGAGGAGTGAGACCGTCACAAGATAGAAATGAATACAGACGGACTCAAAATCAACCAACTTAAAAATTTTTCAACCTTCTTCTTCCTGGCTTTCCATCACTGTACACGTGATTTTTTCATTTTTTTTTTCAAATTTCATTTTTTTTTCTTTCTCTTCTTTTCTTTTTCACGTTTTTCGCTTCTTTTTTTTTCAATTCTTTTTTTTTCTTTATTTTCTTTTCTTTTTCTCCTTCCTCTATTTACAGCAACTCCAATCAAATAATACGGGCCAAACTGCAGACGGAAAATCATACCACAAAAGGACATACTAAACTAGCTTGACTAGGCAGGCTCAGTTTGGGATGTAGCAAATGGGTCAAAAAGGCAAGTTTTGGCTTAAGTGGAGCTAAATGGGTGAAAAATATAAGAAAAGGGAAAAATTTGCAAGCACCTCCCTGCATGTGACACCGACCACAAACCCGAATGTGTGCATTTGACAAGAAATCGAATGTCATAAAAGTGCAAAAATGATGAACATGCTATGCAAGGAGTACTACTCTGAATTCCTAATGAACTGGTCGTGAATGTCACCAGTTATGGGCTCTAAACCTCAGAAATTGTAAAGTAGGTTGCCAATTTATCAAGTCAAGTCTAAACAATCAGCTATATTTGAACAAAAACTCGTAGACTATGCGTATGACAAAGCTAATAACTATCAAAAGAAGTGCAAGGCTCAAGTAAAAATGACAAGTTATAGTGCTATATCATCACGGAAATCTACCGTTCCGACTCAACCCATATGCAAAAATAAACGTGAAAATTTTTGAATTTTGAAATTACTCTAATTTTTTTGGTTTTTTTGATTTTTAATGAAATAAATAAACAATGCAAGCTGAAATAAATAAATGTGAATGCAAAATAAATGCAAATGCAGACTCAAAAGGATGCAATACCCTCCCCAAAAAAAAAGGACAACGACCTCGTTGTCCTCCTGCATACACCAGCAGAATATACATGGGAACGGGAATATACAACCAAAAAAGAATAAAAATAATAAAATAAATAGGAGACAAAAATATAAGAGTGAGATGTACATACAAAACACGAACTTCCCCAAACCAGCCAGAAAACTGGGGAAGTGAGTAGACCAACAGCTACTCGTCGGCCTCCTCGTTGCTGTCACGTACGTCCTCCACCATCGCCGTGAAGTCCGGGTCTGCCTCCTACTCTTTCCTCCTTCTCTGCTCAACTCGAGTTCTCTCCGCCGCCGCCGCCGGGTCCTCGTCCTCGTCGTCCTCCTCCTCCTCAGCAGCAGACTCCGGGTACCCCTCAGCTGGGTACCGGTAAAAGGAAGGGTGTGGCCAACCCTCTGGGATCGGACGGTGTCGACTCATGTGATACTCGTATAGAGGGAACAAAGTCAAAGCTAAGTCCCACTCCATACGAGCCTGTCTCTCTGCAATCTCAACTAACAAACCGTCACGGCGCCCTTGGTCCATGACCGAGGATGCCTCAAAGGGTGGTGGAGGTACAAAATTAGCCGGTAACACCGGCTGTGTCTGTTTCTGGGTCTGGTCGGCAGGTGCGGAAGTGGGAGTAGAAGTAGGGATCGGGATGGGTGTAGGAGTGGCCGTGGAAGGTTGGCCGCTCCCAGAAGGTGTGGACCCCTCTCCGGTCTCAAGTCTGCGCCGCTTCTTAGTGGTGGGTAAAGTAGTAGGTGGGAAAACCTAGAGGTGGTAGTTAGGTAGTGGTGGAAGTCGGGCGCCCCGTGTGACAGTAGGCAAAGGGGCTAGACGGGGGAGAGTGGTGCAAGGTAAGTCCACGGACAAGGAACCGTCTATCTTCCAAGTCCGGTAGTCTGTGGTCAGCCAATGCCGAGAATGCATGGCATCTAGGCTCAGATACCTCTCTCCCTGTAGGTACGGTAAGTCACGAGGCCAGACAGGGAAAAGGGAACGGGCAAGAATGGTGGCTATGCCATCACAGACAATAGAACCCGTGACCTTCTCCCCCTGGGCCTGTAAGTACTGGGCGGTCAGATAGGCAATGTTGAGGGTAAAAGGACCCTCGCAGTCAATGTTCAGGTAACCGCCTAAGATGGAGAGCTCGTTGTTGTTGATGTTTTTTGGCTCCCTATGGCCAAAAATGGTGCTCCCCATCAGTCTAATAAAGTAACGGGCATGGGGAAGGTGGACCTGTGCGAGCTTTCGCTCGGGAAAGGTGGTCTGGACCAAGGTCCACCAAAGCTGACGAATGACCTTCCTAGGGGCAGCAGTGACGCCCGTAAAGGAAAGGCCGAGTCTGGTACCAAACTCCTCCAATGTCATCGAAAAAGTCCGGTTGAACAACCGGAAAGACACGGAAAGACTAATGGGGACAGCGTCATGTGCCCCGGAGGAGAAGGTGAAGGAGCTGAGGAACTCAAGACTCAGCTCCAGAAAGGTGTGGCTGCTCACAGTGATGAGTCCGGCCATCCCCGTGCCCCGTAAAAGCTCACAAACTGACTCCTAGAAGCCGAGTCTCTCAAGTGCCGGCTGGTCAAAGAACCGGGTAGGGAAAAACTCACAGCCGACTAAGTTATAAAACCTCTTACGATGTACACCATTAATGAAAATTACCTACGGGAACTCAGGGTGGGAGTCGAGGGAGTCGTCCCCTCGGACAGTGACCGTGCCAGAAGGAGTAGCAGAACTAGAAGTACGAGGAGCTGGCGTAGCACGAGCACATCCACGACCTCGGCCCCGGCCTCTAGAACCTGAGGTAAAAGCCCGTCCGGTGACGGTGCGAGGAACTAGGGCCGCCCGTAAAGCAGCTGCAACTGCTGGTGAGTCCGCCACAGGTGTGCTCACCGTGGCTGAAGTAGAGGCTGTGGCTGCTGTGACCACCACTGAGGAAGAAAGACTAGCAGCATTGCTAGTAGTGGTGGTGTCTGTGAGTGAGGTGGCATCTAAACCAGGGCTAGCAGCAGTGCCAGCGGGCGTAAAAACTGTACCAGCGGCAGAGACTAAGAACACAGGGGCTGCGGTACTAACAGAAGTGGAGACAGCAGGGACCACTGTCTCAGACAAGGATGGACTAGAAGTCGAGCTAGTGGAGGGCAGAGAGCTAGAATCCATCCTGAATAAGTAGGGCAGGGGAATTTGATAAGAAAACAACAGCTAAACATCATGAAAACAGCGTGAAAAACAGTATGACAATTCCCTAACAGTCGAAGAATTCGACTACAGCCGAAAATTCCCAAAATTTCCTCAAAAGTTTGAATGAAAGCGGGTAAACAGTGATAGGGGCGGGATAACAAGCATCAATGGCGGCCAATTAAGCAAAAATATAGGCGAAATTAAGCAAATGGCAGCAGTACAGACCAAGCTTACAGTCGAAAATTTCGACTGTAATGAACCCTTATCGCAAATTTCTCGCTAAATTCGAATTTAAACATGTAAAAATAAACGAGGTATGGGAATAAGCATCAAATAAGCAGAACTAAGCATTGAATCAAAATTATAGTCGATAATTTCGACCCAAAACCGAATATCGAAACCCCAAGTCCTAATTCACTTCATAAAAGGCAAAATAAATGAAATTTAAATGCAAAGAAGTGTAAGGATCAATTACTTGATGATTAAGAACCTACAAATTGCAATTAATCGGCAAGAACAAGCAACAATGGCGATTTTTAATAGAAAAACCGCGAAACCCTAAAAACTCCAATTGATCGTGTAAAACAACGAAAATCAGAGGGAAAGTAGAGGGCTATTGACGATTAATTAACAATAAACACAATGTAGGTGGCGGATTTGGCAAAAGGGCAAGAAATATGGGGGATTTGGGGTGTTTTAATCGCAAAAGAGGAAGGGTGTCGAAAAATTAGGGGTAAAATGAAATAACAAGGAAAAAGAAAGAAGTTAAAGAGAACTCCCTGCGTGTCATTTCCCAAATCACTCGATCGAGTGGTTTAAAAATACTCGATCGAGAGCTTCTTGTATGCATCCTCTCGATCGAGTAAAAAGTTATTCGATCGAGAACTCCCCTATTCAGCTTTAGTCGATCGAATAATATGGAATCACTCGATCGAACAGAATCCACTCGATCGAGTACAAAAAGCATTCGATCGAGCTCTTTTCCTCGTGTAAGCTCTTGAATTCGCCATTATTCCTTTGAATTTGCGTAAAATTCCCCAAACCTGCATAAAAATACTCGCAAAAATATCCCACAATGCCAAATACGCAAAGTAACAGTCTATAGTCTCTAATCTATGCTAAAAATTGTCTAAATTCTAATTGTCCTAATTAAAAGCAATAAACGAAGTTTGACGGAGAATTTAAAAATTGTTTTTACCAGTTGGTACACGAGGCATTTCCCCGCTCACTTCTCGAAGCAATTCAATAGCCCCTTGGAGGGCTCCTGACTGGAGGACGTCATTTCAGCAACATTAATCATCCTCTTCAGTTTCCATGAGCTTGAACTTGAATCATTAGGAGGAGAATAGTTGACATCCACAAATGCGCAAACTTTTCTCATCCTTACTCCTTTCTCACCGGTTTTAACATTGTCACTCCCACTTTGACTGACATTAATTGCACAATGCCCTTTGACAGCTCCTGCATTATTTTCATCTACACCTGCAGCAAGGAAAACAGATGAACTTTCCTCCTATTTGATCTCAACCTGAGGCGGAGGGGTCAAAATAGCAGCACAATGCTCCAAATTTTCATTTGGAGTGTCAATAGTAGGGTCAGTAGAAGAGAGGGCATTGCAAGGCTGAGCTTGCATGGGGGCCCTCCGGAACTTAGACTGATGGAATATCAATTCCTCGTCCCCAACCTGAAAAGTCAATGTCTTGCCCCCGATGTCTATTACTGCACGGGCAGTAAATAAAAATGGTCTCCCTAAAATAATAGGGGTATGGACATCTTCAGGGATGTCAAATACAACGAAGTCAACGGGAATAAAGAACCTCCCGATCTTAACAGGTATGTCTTCTATTACACCTAGTGTACGTGATATGCTACGGTCGGCCATCTGAACAGTCATGTTTGTGCAATTAAACTTTGTCAAACCAAGTCTCTTAGCCAGAGATAGCGGTAAGACACTCACGCTAGCGCCATGATCGCATAACGCGTTATCAATCAAATGGGTACCAATATGACACGGAATCGAAAAACTACCCGGGTATGACTGTTTGGGAGGTAACTTATTCTGAACTAGGGTCGTCCCTACCTCGGTCAAAGCTACCATCTCATGATCATTAATGTGCCTCTTACGCGATAAAATTTCTTTCATAAATTTAAGGTAAGAGGGTACCTGTGTCAGCAGTTTGGCGAATGGCATAGTGACCTGCAAGCTTCTTAGGAGTTCGACAAATTTACCGAATTGTTGAGTAGACTTAGTACTTTGCAAACGCCTCGGGAAGGGCACCGTGATGGGTATCTCGAGTCCCTAGTTCCTCTCTTCCAACGTGTCAGCCGGATCAAGCTCCAAATCTTTCGGACGCTTCTTTCCTCTCGAACGAGGTCTTTCAGGCGATTTTTCACTCGATCGAGCACTAGCAGGCTCTCGATCGAGTTGTTCTTTATCTACACTGCTCGATCGACCAGAATTACCACTCGATCGAGCTGTTTCTTCAACAAAATCACTCGATCAAGTAGAAAGTTCACTCGATCGAGCAGCTTCTTTTCCCTGTTCACTCGATCGAGTAGAATTTTTACTCGATCGAGCCCTTTCTTCAAGCAAATTAAATCGATCGACCCCGATGTCGTCGATCGAGTACTTTCCTTGTCGTCAGCTCCTTTTCTTCGCCAGAACACTGTTCATCAGCTATAATTTCCTTCCTCAGGTCTGATTTCAACATATCCGGTCCCTCATATGAACGACCGCTCCTCAAATTAATTAAGTTTACCGTCTCATGTGGATTTTTGTCAGCTTGTGACGGTAAATGACCCGGTTTCCTTGTGGACTGGTTCGCGGCTAACTGGGCAACTTGAGTTCCAAGTGCCTTGATGGATGCATCTTTTTGTTGATCACTCAGCTGCCACTGCTTTGTCAAAGACTGCAACATCCCCGGCAACAGCGCCACAATTTGACAGGGAAGTCGTATACCTATAAAAAATAACCAACTGGCTCTAACTAATATAGCTAGGGAAGTTGGGCCGATCTCCACAGGGAGGCAAAAATGAGATTTATCTGTCTTAAGTTAGTCTAAGAGTAACAGGGGTTTGAGTACGATTTCTAAACTAAGAGAGGAGACAAGAGAAATTGAGCGATAAAAATAAAGGGATTAACAATAAAGAGAGAGAACTAGGATTGTCGGGTCATCAATGAATGTCAGATAATTGCAGCTAAGGTCACAAATCGGTCGCTTGCATCGGTCTAAGGGGCAACGAATATCTCCTTCCGGTCTCAATTCGCCCTAAAATACTATTAGCTTAGCTTCCGCCCTCACTAAAGCATCCTAATGTTCACTGTTGGTCTCACCCCTTCCAACCTTCCGGTCTAGGCCAAGGCTTACCAAGATTAATTATCTAGTTGTGTCGACTCAAGTAGACAAGAACAATTATATGCAGTGATTAACAACAAAGACATGATTTAAGCAACAGATCCGCAAAGCTAATTAGCAACTAACATCAATTCATTGAATCCCCTAAATCCTAGCAAAAGAATTAGCTAAACATAATAATGAATAAAGCGAAAGAAAAGGAAGAAGCGGGAACAAACATAATGAAGGAATAAGCAAAAGAGAATTAATATAAAAAAGAGAAGAAAGGTTACAGAAGTTTAGAATCCGGCAAAAGAACAAGGTAGCAGCAGTGATTAAGAGTAAAAATAGTGATTTAGAGTATATGAGATGTGATAAGTGATGATTATTAACCTAATGACGACTTCCTTATATAGGGAAGTGAAAATAAACAAAAGATAACCTAAACACGGATTAAAAATCCCGAGTATAATAGCTAAATACTCGATCGAGGACTTTTATATCACTCGATCGTGCAAATCCAAGGTAAAACCTCTCGATCGAGTACTTTAGGTACTCGATCGAACACTTATTAAATAGGAACTACTCGATCGAGTAGAAAAAGGAGTCGATCGAACACAATTGTACTCGATCGAGTACTTTCCAGCGCACAATTCCTGCTTCGCGCACCGAACTTCAAACGGCTGCCATTTCTTCGTTACTTGGGCAAAAAGGGCGTTTCCGGTGGCGTTGGAAAGATAAGAGGACAAGATTTCATCTCTATTTGGAATCACCTGAAAATAAGTTGTAAAACTTGAGATATTGCTCTTCAAAGTGGGCACTAGTAATTTGAAGTTCTTCCTTTACTCACCTAGCTATCTTACTTCTTTGCGCATCACAATTAGTAGTTTCCAAGCTCCGACTCAACTCATCTCCTAAATGCATGCATAGGACGTGTTTTAGGCTTGATTATGGTCCTTTCCTGTTCATACCTGTAAATAATACAAGAGAAACCAAAGTAGACGATCCGGGGGACATTTGTAGCTAAACACTACACAAAATGCATAGAAATGCGTGCAAATGAAGTACAAAATACTTATATAAAATACACGCATCAAATCTCCCCAAACCTAACATTTGCTTGTCCCCAAGCAAACTATATGCAAAACTAATGGAACAGAAAAGAAAACTCAGAGCTAGCTATAAATTGTCCACTTAAACCAATTTAATGCAACAAACTAACACTTATAGCAAAAATGTCAAATGCAAACGAGTTGTAGGATGTTTATAATAAAGCTGAACTATCGACCTTGCAAGACCATCAAAATCGGACTCTCATGGGTCACTCTTCTCTCATGAAGCAAAGGGTGAAAGTATATATGTAAGAGAAAAACAGTTAGTCACCTAAACTGCGACCTACATAACATGCATGCAACAAAAATGATAGACGATTCTAGTACCATACATACATTCCAACCAACAATGTCTGTCACAGCCGAGGGCTTACAAAAGATATGGGAAAGTAAGGCTACATGCGTGAATAGGCAAAATAAATTATGGAAATGTGGAGGTAAAGCGTCAACCTAGCACCTAAACAAAACCATATAAAACCATCCGAATCTCAACTGTCTAGAAAATAAAGCTCAAGTGCCCTTCATTGGCACTCATCTCAGTACCCAATACAAAAAGATATGAATAAAACAGAGGATTAAGACCGCCAAAAGATAGAACTAAGCATATACGATCTTCTATTTCTTAAACTAACTCAACATCTTTTTTCATTTTTTCATTTTTTCATTTTTTTCTTTTCTTTCCCCTGCTCACGTTTTCTTTCTTTATTTTTCAAATTTTTTTCTTTTTTTTCTTTCTTTTTCGCGTCTCTTCTTTTCCTCATTCTTTATTTTTCTACCAACTTCGCACAATGAAAATGAGCCAAACTCACAACGATGAATAATATACCACAATAGTCACACTAAACTAGCTTGACTGGCAAGCTAAATTTTGGGTGTAGCAAATGGGTCAAAAAGACTATATTTGGCTAAAGTGGAGCTAAATGGGTGAAAATGAAAGAAAGGGAAATTGTAAGAACCTCCCTGCATGTGACACCGACCACAAACCCGAATGTATGCAATTGACAAGAAATCGAATTTCATAAATGTGCAAAAATGATAAACATGTTATGCAAGGAGTACTACTCTCAATTCCTATGTAAACTGGTCATGAATGTCACCAATTTATACGGCTCTAAATCTTAGAAATTATAAGTAGCTTGCCAAAATTTTCAGGTCAAGTCTATTCGTTCAGCTTGATTTTAACATTAACTCGTAGATATACAAAATGACAAAGCTAAAAAGATAATTAGTTTAATGCAAGGTTTAAGCAAAAAGACAATTGCAGTGCAATTTCATCATTGAAATCTACTGTTCCGACTCAACCTATATGCTAAAATAAACGTGAATTTTTTTTTTTTCGAATTTTTTGTTTTTTATGAGATTTTTGAATTTTATGAAAATGAACAACAATGCATACAGAAATTAAACGTGATAACAGAAATGCAATAAAAACATAAATGCAGACACAGATATGGATGCATAACCCCCCCAAACCAAATCGTACAATGCCCTAATTGTACCCAAAAATAAGGAAAGGAAATGCAAACAAAAAAGGAGAGAGTGGAGATGCGGAAAACTCACAAGAATACGCGAAGAAGGGACCTCTCCAAACCAGCCAGCAACATGGGAGGTCACAAACAGCTTCACAGTGGCGTCACAGGAAGCGAATCAAGACGGAAGTACTCGATCGAAAGGGCACAATGATCGATCGAGTGAACTGGGTGTCTAAGCAGTTTGGCCGAGGAAATAGGGCTCTCGATCGAAAGACCTTCTTTTGCAGGCACTCGATCGAGGAGAAGGTATGTTCGATCGAGTGAAATCAGCAGCAAAAGGGTACGATCGAGTATAAAAAAAAATACTCGATCGAGCCATCCACGTTAGATTCCTGCAAAGATGCAATAAACAGCCCGCGAAACTAACAAAACAAGCTAACTATTCCAGTCTATGGTTTAAAAACCAATTATTACAAACGCAACAGAAACTTAAAAGAAAATCAACTAAAAATTTAAACTCCGGGTTGCCTCCCGGACAGCGCTAGTTTCAGACAAGTCCCGGCTCGACCTTCTTTTCTTTCAGTCAGCTACTCCGATTGACCCCAGTCAAAACAGCTCAAAGCACGCAGCAATCGATCAAATAATTGCGCATGTGCTACACAAAAATGTAAGTAGCACCATAAAATAGCAATAGCATAGGAAATTAAAATGTAATAGCATTTAAGTCTAACAAATTTCCTATGACATCTCCTAAAAACATCCACAAAATTATTCCTCCCTCCAGCTAAGGGCGGAATATAGAAGCTAAAATTAACCGCGAGTGGAAAATAAGAGAGCTCATGAGCATTTGACTCAAAAATAACGCGAGTATAATCCAGATGCACTGACGGGTTTATATTGTGAGGTGGAGGAATCTGGTCTTCTAAAGGAGAAGGTGGGTATTCATCCCAAATGCAAGGGACAGTAAAGTCAATTGGTTCAATTGGGTCCTCAACAATAGGTTCATCCATAATATCGTCATAACTATCCCATTTAACCTCAAGACTGTCAAAAATTTTCTCCTCACTCTCCTTAGGGCCGGACTCGTCAGTAGGGAAGTTCTCAAAGAGACCTTCCCAATCGTCCTCACTATCTGTGCAAGAATCATAGAGGGGTTCTAAATTATCCTTATAAAAGGGATTATCAACCACGCTAATGGTCTCCTCTATTTTTCCGTCAGTATTTCCTAAAACGGCGCCAAAATTTGATACTATCGTTTCTGTACCAAAAATAAATACCTAAATATACTAACAGAAGCTAGTGATAAGTAGGGTCGATCTCCTCAAGGAGGCAAGATATCTGTAAGAGTTCGTCTATTTGGTCACAAAATGGGGGGTGTTTAAATTGGTTTTCTAAACTAAAAGGTTTAAAGGAAGAGAAGCAGAGAAAAGAGCAATAAGGGCAGAAAAAGATGATAAACTATCAATAAAGAAGGGACATGTCAGGAATTCGGTTCACTACGGTAGTCCAGTGACTCAACTGTAAACAACTTAGATAAATTACTGAGAGACGGATATGGAAAGGTCCTTCCGGTCCACTTTCTATCCTAAACTTCCACTAACATAACTTCCGTCCTCGCCAGGGTTGTCTACTATTCATAACAGGTCTATTTAGCCCAATCTTCCGATCCAGCATTAAATTTAACCAGATTAAAAAGGTGACTCAGAAGCGTGCACTCAACTAAGTCGGTAAATACAGTTATATTGCTATGGTGACAGAATCTCACAATTAATTCATCTAACCTATTTACTACATCGTCACATTTCTACCGTAGATCCCCTATTCCCGACATGAAACAGATTTAGCTACTCATATCGCTATTAATACTATTAATACTAACATCAAATAAATAACCAACATTCAACATGATAAAATGATAATAAAAATGCATAAAAGGTAATTAGGGCAGAAATTAAAAGAGACAAAACAAGTAATTAAAATGAACAAATGAAGGATTAATATTAAAGAGAGAGAAAGAGATTACAATCGCAAGAATCCGGTGTAAAGAACAAGCAAATCCAAGCGAAATAACCCCGAAAATAAAGTTGCAGTGAAGAAGAGAGAGTATGCAGTCTTCGAAATGATAGATAAAACTTAGAATAGATGATAGATGATATCCTAAAAACCTAGTTAACGTATGCTTAAATAGAAAATAAACTAAGTTCAATAACTAAAATATGTTCACGGGCTAATTAAAACCCACGAAAGCCAAAACCACTCGATCGAGTAGTCTGAAACCACTCGATCGAGTAAAACGCCAGATAGTCTATTCGATCGAGCACAAATGTTACTCGATCGAGTAACCTCTCTTTCCAGCTCTTCTTGATCGAGTATAAATCCACTCGATTGATCAACCAAAGCCACATAAACCACTCGATCGAGTAATAAAACCACTCGATCGAGTATTCTTCCTTCAAATCAGCCCAAACTCGTGCCCGACTGCCTCGTAAACCGTGCCTTCACGCTTCCCAATGCAGGAACTCACTCCGGAAAATCCCGTCTCCTCAAAATGCATGCAAAAAGGACGAAAAATGGTACGATTCCACTACTTTCGCGTTCATTTATACAAAACGGACAAAACGAACCAAAGTAGCCAATTCGGGGGCAAAATGCAATATAAACAGTATGAAAGTACACAGAAATATGTGCTAAAATAGACTCACACAACTATATAAAATACACGTATCAACTTACAACCATGATACATAGATGCTTCAGACTCACACAACTTCTCTTACATGTTGTTAAGGTCATCCCAATTAATAGTATCATCACCTACATCTTGAAAAGCATTCGACTCATCATCATTCTCTTCATTATCTATAGACCCAAAATTCAACTTGTGTTCTTCCGACTCTTCCAACTCAAAAAACACGGCAAACTCAAGATCATCAGTTAGCCTTTTGTATACCTCAACATCATCTTCTTCAAAGCTATTCTCATCCTCTAATGGTTCCCCATGAAAAATCCAATGTGTATAGGATCGACTAAATCTCCACTTTTCTAGGTGTATTTTAACGTCCGGAAAAGCCATATACCTAATATTACCACATCTTTCACAGGGACATGGAATACTAGAAGAACCTTTCAAATTGTTCGCAACGACTTCATAAAATTCAGTTAAATCATCCTTATAGATGGGGTCACTCATATTTGCAGCAGTCATCCAAGTTCGAGTCATTTTTCTATATTCGTAATATATAGGCAACTAATTCAGAAAATCCAATAATAGGCAAACAAATAAACGAAATTCATGGAATCAATTAAGCTAAATTATCAACAAATTAGATAATAACCCAACTAATTCATAAATTCAAAAATAATCGACATTCATAGACAAGGAAATTGAACAATCATATATATATATATATAGCTTGAAAATCTTAGTATGAAATAGTTAATAAGAAACATATATACCTGATTGATAAACACGATGAGGGAGAGAAGACGGTGACAACAATGACGGAGATGAAGATAGAGAGAGACGATCAGGGAGGAATGGAGGATGATATTTGTGTAGCAGTATTAGCTTGTGTTTGTGTTTTGTAGCATATAGCAGAATAAAGCGATCTGTACGTGGTGTTTGTTCTTTCTTCATAACTTCAATAACAACGGTTATTGTGTCTACAACCGTTGTTAAAACCTAATAATAACGGGTACTAATATAAACGTTGTAATTACGTTTCACTAATTTTGCGCCAAATTATTAACAACGGTTATAATGTATTACAGATTAAACTGTTGTTATTACTTTTTCTATTAATAATGGTTGTGCAAGTTTAAGCCGTTGTTAAAACCAATAACAACGGTTAACAACCCATAACCGTTGTAATTAAGTTTGTAAAATTTTGCGCAATCAATTCTACAACGTCTTTTGGTGACTTTCGTGAATAAGCGTTGTTAAAGGGCCGTTGTGGTTGCCTGGATTTGTAGTAGTGTCTAGACACTAGTTTAATTCAACTAAAATGGATTTGAGTTGGTTTAATTAACTAAAGAGAATTACTAAAACAATGAAAATTAGATGTATGCTTAAGATGGTGGATAACAATAATTAAGAGACTAGGATATTGGGTTCACTCATATAGTTAAGGGAAGACATGCATAGGATGATAAACTCGAAAGTAAAAGCATAGAAAAGACTCTATCTCTCAATACGAGACTAATCCCTAAGTTAAGATCGATTAAGTCCTCACCTAATCAACTCAACCACAATTTTATCATGCTAATCCTATTTAATAGCCAAGTTCTCACTTAACAAGCAAAGATAGATAGTGAAAACACTCAAACCCTCATTCAAGCATTAGCATAAACACCTAGCATACATAACAAAATAGAGATGCTTCAACTCAAGAACTTTAATCTTCCTATGCTAAAATCTACCCTTATGATGCTATATGATATCCCCCTCCATCCTAGTAAAGCACTACTCACACATGGATATGGTAACAAACACAAAAGATGGAGAATTTAGCATAGAACAACCAAGGAGAAACATTTTTGCAATTACTACTAACTAAACAACTCAATATGTAAACAAATGAAAGATGAACAATAATAGAGAAGAGATTATACCAATATTGAAGACAAAGTTGCAATCTTTGATTAAATGGAAGAATAATCTTCACCAATCTCCAATTTACAACCCAATCCTAAATGTAAACAATCCAACAATACTATTTCTAAGCTAGATTAACAAGTAACTAAAGATTAATTAAGGAAAGATTAAAGTTTTGATTAAGGGTTTGCATAAAATTAAGGGAGTAATTTCAGATCTAGGGTATGTGTTTACAATTGATTACGGAAGGGGTATTTATAATATTTCATTGGATTAGAGGAAATGAGGAAGTAAGGCCCATTTCTCGCATTTGTCGTCCTGTGCCGGCACACCGGCTGCCGGGCAACCCAACCGGTAGCGTGATCTTGGAAATTTGGCATAAATTAGACCTGGTGTTCTCCCTGCCGGTGGACTGGCTGCCGGCCTGCTGGCAGAGAGTCTTCAATCTTGACTTCCTTCTTCAAATCTTCAATGCTTGTGACTCCATACCGGTTGCCCGGATACTTCTGCCGGTAGCGAACTCTTGTAAAATTGGCTCTAAAATCTTCCTCAAATTCTGGCTAAGTATGGCGTGTGTTCCCTGCCGGTGGACCGGCTACCGGCCTGCCGGCAGAAACTCCTTCTCAGCTTTCCTCCTTGATTCTCACCTAATAGTGTTCCCTGCCGGTAGACCGGCTACCATCCTGCCGGCAGAGAACACTGTCTCAGCTTTGCAACCTCTCTTCTTCATGCTAAATCATCGAACCGCCTTTCTTGCCCCGATTCCTCTATGACCGCCTCAATTCCTGCAAGAGGGGCACAAAATCACAAACACGGGCATCGGGCACAAAATGCAAGGTAAGTTGCACAAAATCGACTAGATAGGAGTCGGAATGCATGAAATAAGAAGGGGAATTTGGTGCAAATGAATCATATATCAAACCTCCCCACACTTGAACATTACTCGTCCTCGAGTAAGTCCAAAATCAATGTGCAAAACACTATTATAATACGTATCAAGAGTGCGTGCACAATATAAGCATCACTCATTTGTTCTACTACATAAGCTGATCGAGTATTAGCGCACTCAACGCCCTTTCAACTCACGTAGTTGTGCTTCTGAGGTAAAGCATGACTCATGAGGCAAGTGAGGTCTTGCAAGAAAAATGCAATGCATTCAATCATATAAGCACAAAATCAAGTAGTAGAATGCATCTAGCAAAAATGATCCACTTCCTCATCTAAGTGACCGAATTTTCAGCTCAAAAACATGGTTTCGGTCGAGAAATACCGTCTCAGAGTCTCAATGGAGGTGCCAAATCCCTAAGCATGGCCTAAGCAACCCTAGTGTGTCCAATAAAGCTCAAGAAACGGATTCTAGAGCGGGAAAGGGGAAAGAAGGACTAGACTTCCAAGAATTACAAAGCCGACATAAGATTCAACCAAAAGACCCATGACTAAGGGGACCTATGTAACCGACATCCTCATGGTTTCCACTCATCTCTCATTAGAATGCCGGGTGTTTTTGTACAAAAAGGAACCAAAACACTCTCCTACTCCAACTCGTGAGAACGTGCCCGCAATCTAATATGTAAGACCGTCCTATGTCCAAATGAGATGCAAAATGTAACAATGCACAAGCCATGAAATAAGGGTTGTAATGAGGCTAAGGAGTAGGACGAAACGGGATTGGTGCAAGCACCGTTTGGACATGTGGAGTTCAATCAAGAATTGCCGATACATCACATCACACTTCTTATTGCAACACATGAGACACGTCTATGCCCTAACATAGAATTGAAGACCAACGCTATGCAAACATTGCATAAACCCAACTCAAATTGGAAATTTTTTAAAAATACTCCTCTTATTTCAACAAATGAGCAATGTCTACACCCTAACAAAAACTTGGTTTCCCAAATTATGCAAAAATTGTGTAAACCCGACTCACTTTGGAAAAACATCAAATTTCTCCTTTATTTAGCAACGGCTTTTTATACCTCTTTTGTTGATGAGGAGGGGGGCTGCTTGCCTTTTTCTTTTCCTAACACATGTATATACAACACAACTAACTCTTTTTGCATTTTTTAAAACATTTTCACTTTTCTATTTTGTTTTTCATTTCAACATTGATACCTCTTATCTATATACAATGCCAAACACACATCAAACTTTTGACCCATGTGGACATGTACACTATCCACCATTATGACCCAAGTCACCTCCTACGACACTACTAGAAAACCGACCAATTCTTGATCAAGGAAAGGTGGTTATGGAATGTAGCTATTTTAGTGGGTTTGCCAAATGGAAAGGCTAAGGCTCAAAGGGGGTGAATAAAAAAGGGAGATAATGGAAGAGACAAAATAAGGCAATTTGGCTATGTGAGGTTCATATGCATGTGAAAATAGATTTTATTTCATAACTTGTGCACAAAAAAATGAAATGCAAATCATGGTCAAAGGACGGAATAATAACACACTTATGCGTCCAGACATAACACGTCCCGCGAGGAGACCTACTCACCATCCTAAATGAGGGTTGGGCATGAATGTACCAACCGTAGGAGGCTCTAATCCTCATGTATGAGTAGTTAGGTCGAGACTTAGGTCTAGCCTACGGTCAATGATCTCACAGGGTGGCCTAGACTCGTTAGTCGGGTCCCAAATTTCCCATGGCTAACCTATGGACACAGGTGTAAGCCACGGAAAAGGGGAAGGCACGATTAGGACTTGACTCATCCTTGGGGTATATGCTTCCCTCCCTTGACCACGTTTCAAGCAAAATATTATATGCAAACTAAATGCAACAAGAAGGGAACACGACACATATATACATGTGACAATGCATGCAAGAAATGGAAATGACATGAATGGAAAAATACAACAAATTTTGACTAAACCTAGCAGCATGTCAACACCAACAATCCAATAGTTCCCCAAAGGAACATCCAAGGCACAAAATCCCATCCTCCTTCAAATATACAAAATATATAAAGAAAGAACGGTAAAGGAGTAAGAGATTAGAACGGGTTTACCAAGCGGTCTTGTAGCTCCTTTTTGCCTCAAATGGTCAATGCTTATGCCAAAGGTTAGCCAACAAACAACATATATATACAATGCAACGTTTTTGTGATTTTTGAAAGTTTTTCTATATTTTTTTTTGAATTTTTTGAAATTTTGCCAAATTTACAAGTATACAAATTATTTACAAATATATACGAAGTAGATATTTTCCTCCCAACACTAAAGACTTACATCGTCCTCGATGGAACGAAATGTAGGGAGGAAATGGAGAAAGGAATAACATATTTTTGTATTTTTGTAATTTTTTTTCAAAATAAAGAACTTGTTTTTGTATTTTTGGTTTTCTCAAAATTAAATAGCATGTTTTTGATTTTTTTTGGGCCTCCTCCCCACACTTGCTATATACAATACCCGGTGACGGGGGAAGTGTGGGTGGGAGGCAAGAGTAATGAAAAAGAACATGTTTTTGTGTTTTGTTGATTTTTTTGAAAATAAAGGACATGTTTTTAATTTTTTTTTTTTGAATATAAGGAATCTCCTCCCCACACTTATCTATGTACATAGTGTATGGAGGAGATTCGGAAATTAAATGCGTGTTTTTGTGAAATTTTTAATTTTTCGATTTTTTGTGTGTTTTTAATTAGGGATGCAATGCATGAACTAGGCTACATGCAATATTGAAATAACAATGCAAATTATACTAAATGGATGCAATTACTATATGTGACAATATATTACAAAGTTGAAATCTAATGCAAGATTAAATGAATACAACTACATGATTCTATTCTACATATCATACAATTAACTAAATGCATACAAAATTGAAATATGAATGAGAAGGTTTGGATTGAGGGAATCATACTTGTCTTTGGATTGGAAAGGGAGCAAAGGTAGGCCAAGTGCGAGGCCTCCTAGGACTAGTTGTCCTCATCATCATCATCATCTTCCCCAGTGCCGAACTCGGACTCCCTAAGGAAATCATCGGTGCTCATAGGGGCGGAGGGATCGCCAAATCCCATGGTGGACTCGATATAACCTCCCGTGCCCGCTCCCGAACTACCCCCAACCTCAGGGTTCGTAAAAATGGAGGGTGCACCTCCATACCATTGAGCATCTTGCCCCTCCCCTTGAGAAGCGAGAGGGGGAAAAACCGGGGCGGCAAAGTAATCCGGCCGAAGATTGATGTCGGCATAGATAAATGTCCCCTTGCTATGGTACCCACCATCCGGCTCTAGGTAATATGAAGGGTGGATGTGGGAAGGATGCTCGTAGTTCCTCCTCATGTAGTCATCGTAAACCGGAAATTGACCAACCGATTGGTCATAGTATATCCGGTCCAAACGTTGTTCAATGCTCTGCCTCTCACTAGCGGCGGTTTGCAAACCCAACCGCATATCATTCATAAAGGTAATCAAATTGGCGTGGAGTGGTGGCAGGGGAGGAGCAACTTGGCTAGAAGAGCCCTCACCAAAGTTTCCCCCCCATGGTTGAGGTTGGAAGGGTGGTGGTTGGAAAGACGGGTTAGACATGGAGTATTGGAGACTAGATGGAGTCTCTCTCCGGTTGTCCCTCCCGTAGACAATTGTATGAGGTGGGGGAGGTTGGGACTCATCGGGCTCCGCCTCAACTTCAAGGAGGTAAGAGTCTTGGTCGGGTGTGATTTTGAATTTGGATGCGTTAGGAATCAGGACCGAATTCTTCTTTTGTATTTGCCAATAATCAACCCCGTCAAAAGGATTGGTTTTAATCCACTCAAGCTTTTTCGTCAACCAATCCTTTGTGATATAAGTTTCACCACGAATCCATATTAAGGTGGACAAATCTACCGGGTTGTCAAGGCACTCGGCAATTCGGGTGATGAGGCCACCCACATGAAGATGGACTTTTTGTCCCGGGGATTTTGCAAGGTTGCTCAAGTGAAGGGCCAAATGATGACCCACATTTATCTCATAAGGGGTTGGGGTCATGAGTAAGTAAGAGCCCAAAATTTCTAGCTCGATAACACAAAACACCCACGGTTCATCAGTTGCAAAAACCGTACACCCCATGAAGCGATGCCATATTCTTATTGTGGCATTGTGACAAGCAATTTCCGGTCTTTTCAAGCCATTACGATCCTCAAGCCCCGAGATGGCCTTCCAAATCCTAGAAAAATGCATGTTCTCGGGTGGCTTATGGTTCGGGGAGTTTGTGAGACCAAAAATTCGGCAAAGTCTAGCAAGGGACATGGAGTGGTCCCGGTTCATTAGTCTAAAATGAATTTGGGCAACTATTTGTGTTTGTCGGTGTTTGTCGAGGTGAAAACTAATAAGGAATTCCCAAGTGAGACGGGGGTACGTTTCCTCATGTAAGTCGTACATTCCTTTCATCCCAACACCTTTAAACAATTCGAAGGTCTTTGTGTCTAAACCCAAATTCCTCATAACCCGGACGAAAAATGAACCTAGTCGGGGTAAGGGGGTGATTTTTAAACAAGATGAATTTACCTTTTTGTGCTTGGGTTGCAAACACCACATCCGGAAAGTCGGGATCCGGGTTGGTGTCGGACGCTGCCCCTCGACTAACCTTTGTTGTGCTAGTGTCATTTCCGCCCTTGTCCTCTTGTTTGCCATGATTTTTGGTGATTGAAGGTTGAAAAAGGAAGGAGGAGAGATGGGTTAATGGAGGATGAATGTTTGATGAAGGATGGATGAAGGTTGGTGGTGATTAATGGTGATTTGGTGTGGTAAGGAAGGAGAAAGAAAAAGAAGAGAGAAGAAGGATTGAAAAAGAATGAGAAAAAGATGGGGTTATGCGGGTTAGTAAAGGTCTGATTTCATGTGTCTCTGTCGGTGGATGAACCGGCGGCCGGCAGAGAACACATCCCCTTTTCAAAAAAAAAAAAAAAAAATCGATTTTTCCACCAAAAAATTTGAACTCGCGGCGGGTCCACCGGCAGAGAGCACCCCCAATTCTCTTTTTTAATGTTCAGCGTAATCCCCCAATTCTCTTTTTTAAAGTTCAGCACCCCTCTCCTTGGGTTTTCTTCTGTTTTCCTCAAGCATCTGGGTCCTGTGCCGGTGGGCCGGCCTGCCGGCAGAGGATTATATTGCTTCAAATTTCTTCATCTTTTCTTCTTGGCGGATCTCCCTGCCGGTGGACCGGCTGCCGGCCTGCCAGCAGAGAGTCTTCAATCTTGACTTCCTTCTTAAAATATTCAATGCTTGTGACTCCATACCGGTTGCCCGGCTGCCGGCTACGTCTGCCTGTAGCGAGCTCTTGTAAAATTGGCTCTAAAATCTTCCTCAAATTCTGGCTAAGTATGGCGTGTGTTCCCTGCCGGTGGACCGGCTGCCGGCCTGCCGGCAGAGAACTCCTTCTCAGCTTTCCTCCTTGATTCTCACCTAATAGTGTTCCCTGCCGGTAGACCGGTTGCAGGCCTGCCGGCAGAGAACACTGTCTCAGCTTTGCAACCTCTCTTCTTCATGCTAAATCATCGAACCGCCTTTCTTGCCCCGATTCCTTTATGATCGCCTCAATTCCTACAATAGGGGCACAAAATCACAGACACGGCACAAAATGCAAGGTAAGGTGCACAAAACCGACTCGATAGGAGTCGGAATGCATGAAAGAAGAAGGGGAATTTGGTGCAAATGAATCATATATTAGTGTCCCAAGAACGACCTCACATCTCGAGTATTAGATGGATACGACAAGCTTTTAATCACATCCACCTTTGCCGTATCTACCTCAATCCCTCTTTTCGACACTATATGTCCTAGCACGATGCCACTACTCACCATTAGATGACACTTTTTATAATTTAGTATGAGGTAAGAGTCTATACACCGTGTTAGGACCATAGCGAGGTGGTCTAGACATGACTCAAAGGAGTCTCCATGGATGGTGAAGTCATCCATGAAGACTTCCAATATGCGCTCCACGTAGTCGGAGAAAATGCTCATTATGCAACGTTGGAAGTTTCCGGGAGCGTTGCACAATCCGAAAGGCATACGACGGTAAGCATATGTACCAAATGGGCAAGTGAAAGTTGTTTTGGATTGATCCTCCGGGTGAATAGGGATTTGAAAATACCCGGAGTACCCGTCCAAAAAGTAATAATACTCTTTTCCACCTAACCTCTCTAGCATTTTATCTAGAAAGGGTAGGGGAAAATGGTCCTTCAAAGTGACTTGGTTGAGACGGCGATAATCAATACATACCCGCCATCCCATTTGTAAACGGGTGGGAATCAATGCCCCTTGGGTATTCTTAATTACCGTCACCCCGCCTTTTTTTGGTACAACTTGAGTAGGACTTACCCATTAGTGAGGTAGATGATTCCCATTTGAAGTAGCTTGATGACTTTCTCTTTCACCACCTCCATCATGGGTGGATTGAGTCTTCTTTGAGGTTGTCTCACAAGCTTAGCCTCTTTCTCCAATTGAATCTTATGCATGCAAGTACTTGGACTTATTTGTAACACCCCCATATACCAAGGAGCCTTAACAAGACCTTCCCTAGTGATACGTGTCCAAAATATGATGTTTTACACCCTATTTTACACGCATTTCAGAGCTTAATTCGGGTCTTGGTCGATCGACTGAGCCCATTGGTCGATCGACCGGCTCACGTAAGATCTGCTCTGTTTTAATTGATTAGATTGCTTAATTTGACAAATCGAGTGCACGCGACTAGTTGAATACTTAGTAATTGACCGACCTATTAGATCGAAAGATAGGGGAGGGAATTAGACTACCAATTGAAACGACTAAATTATACCGAGATCGAAAGATAGGTACTATTTAGGCATTTAAGAATAACTTTTCAGGGCGAGAGTCAGTACTAGTGATACTTAGGGACCCGTAGCTAGATCGAAAGATGCTACCTGTTAAGAATGGACCGAGAGGACTTCTTATTTTCCCGTCTTACGTGATTATTTCAGACTTACCTAGGATACTGCCGTCGAAACTACAGTGAACCGACCATCTTAGCATCCTTTTAATATTTGATTTCATCTATTTTCTTTAATTGCTCATTTAATTGCTTTAGTTTAGTTTTAACTTTTTTTGCCTTTAGTTATAGAATTATTCAAATCAAACCCCCCGAAACTGTTATTTCAGACTTAAATTAGACAACTTTAAATTGCTTGCCTCCTTGTGGTTCGACCCTGACTGCCACTATCTATAGTAGTAGTTTGGATTATAATTTTTTTTTTGATACTCTACGACGGTATCACCTAGCATATAAGGGTGTTACCATCTCGGTTTCCCGAGGACAGTAATAATCAAATGCCCATAAAAGAACAATTAAGTTATAATACAGCGATTGACAAAACTACTGATAAAAATAAGATACAACTCAAAA
The DNA here is from genome assembly GCF_048544455.1 of Silene latifolia. Taxonomy (NCBI): domain Eukaryota; kingdom Viridiplantae; phylum Streptophyta; class Magnoliopsida; order Caryophyllales; family Caryophyllaceae; genus Silene; species Silene latifolia. Next base: position 284,123,575 of record NC_133538.1, on the reverse strand, counting down.
CCACTATCAGCTATAAGAAAAACTTCTGTCGTGACTCCTGAGCGACTCATCCCGCCAAGCACCCAGCTAACATCCAGATCACAACCTGCTAAGACTGACTGCTCACCATAAGGGATCACGGCAGACACAACCGAAACAAACAACAAGACAAACCACACAAGGTCACTAACTGAGGAAATACACCAAAAACCACAGACACAGCATAAGTACACAAATCATGCACACACACACACACACATCTCCAATCAACCAATCACCGTCACCGACTGTCCACTTGACCAGCCCTGCCAGTGGGGGACCACAACCGTTCCCACCTAAGCCTTACTCATCATACCGAGCGATAAACCCATGTCCATTAATGTGAACATCCCCTCCCGTGACGGGTTCCACGGAGGGCAAACTACGGGCGTGAAGCCACTCCCGCAAGTGACTCCACTCAGTCGAGGATACACCTCGAGAACCATAGACAAACAATCACAATCAGTTGCACCGCAAAAACGATAAACAAAACAACACAACACCAACCGATTATCACAATCAACCAACCATACCGACACTAATCAACCAAGCCACATCAAAGACACTCTAGACAACCAACAGTACTGAGTAGGTGAACCTACCTTTAGCGCACCGCAACGATTCCGCTTTCGATCACAATCAACCAAGCAACACACCTATACAAATAGTACAATCATCTATCACTACCACAACCAACCTAACTACAAACAACGATGACGATGATGATGACGATAACATACTTAAGCATAGAACCCGGCGTCAAGACCGCAACCCGACTCAAGCATCCCATCCCCATGGTGTAAGCATCCTCAAGGCAAGGATTATGGTGAAGGCGGAGGAGAGTGACGGCATCTAGGTTTAGGAAATGAAGTGCAGAAATGATTTGAGGTTTCAGGAAACATGATTTATAATTTCCCGCTGCAAACCCGTTACTCGATCGAGTAACTAACTTGCTCGATCGAGTGACCCCTACTCGATCGAGCTGCCAAGCTACTCGATCGAGTAGCCTCAGCTAGCACACAAACCAAAGCTCACAACGTGACAACACATCTCCCGTGAGTTTTACCACAGTCAAGATCAGTGTCTAAGGTTAGTCAACATCGGTCAACGGGTCCCTAAAAGGACGGGTATTACATTATTCCCTTGATATCGGCGATGCTCCACCCAAAAACTTCCCTATGCTGTTTCAACATGGTCCTTAACCTCTCCTCTTGCTCCTTCTTTGTTAGGTTCATATACCTATTATTAGAAATCTCTAATGGCGAACTAATTAACATATTAATATGTGTTCTAAGGATCTAGTGCATGCATAACTAAATAAGAAATAAAATAAGAAAACAACGATTCTTACATTGTTAAATGGTTCCAAATGGGCACAAGTAAGGTCTCCTACCTTCACTTGTTATTGAGCTCAAATAATATGGGATGATCCTCCAAGATCTTCAAGTGTCAAGCATAGAGACACTCCTCTTAGTTGCACCCAAGATTTAACCCAAAGTTACTACTAATATTAACTAGACATTGGTAGTAAGATTCCCTTATAATCACTAATATAACTAATATTACTACACTAGTAATATATGATAAATATTAGTATTTGAGTGGTTTTTGAGGTTTTGCAAGTATGATATTTAGAGAGAAAGGTAGAGTATAAAAATGAGAAGAACAAAATTATTCTCATCTCTCCCTTGCTTGTACCGTCTAAATGCTCTTATTTAGAGCATTTTGGTTTTCTCATTTTGTCTTATGCAATATCATTTTGTGTAGGTAATAGGCTAGCTTGAATAAAGTACTAGGTAGTATCCCGCGCTTCGCGCGGCCTGTTTTAAAATTTTATTATTATAATTGAAGAAAAATAATATAATTCGTATATAACCTTTAATATTTTTACCTATAAATAAAAATAAATTAATTTTTTTTCTCAAATTTTATTTTTTTAGGTTTAAGTTCAGTGTCTTAAAATAAAATACATATAATTTTAATTAAAACTAATACTAAGTTATAGTTAATTACGCATGATCAACGTTTTAAAAAAAAAATTATAACTGATCAAATTATCACATTAATTAAAATAAAAATTATTCGAATAATGCAACAATCAACATTAAGGTATCAAATTATATCATTTCACGATACGTTATGTTCCAAATCAGTTAAAAGATTTATTCAAAATGAAGTGAATATAATTTTATGCAATTTTTAATCTTGTATGTATAACGTTTGATATTTATGTATCAAACATATATGGCCCAAACTAAACTTATTCAAATGTTTTGGTTGTGTCTTACATGTGCTATGTGTCAAACATATCTATCAGAAATTTGCACCTTTTGTTTTTTTTAACAACTATATGTAACGATGTTTAAGAGTTTACCGTAAATAAAATAGGTTGAATTTTCTCAAATATCATTTTTATAAGATAACATATAAAATATTTAAATAAAAGTAATATATAGTTAGTCATAACTAATGTTTTGTTCTTGACATATACATATTTAACTAAAGATATTAAAGAAAACTCTAATGTGTATTTTACTTTTTCATGTTATTTATATAATAGGGTTTTTCTACATGATACCCTTGTACTTATTCGAATTCTATGTGATACCCCTCGCTTTTCAAAAATACCCGTGGTACCCCTAAACATGATAAAAACATCTTAAAATACCCAAAATGCTCTAATCCGCCTCTTTAGAATGTTTAACTTATACATTTTTTATTGATTTTTTTGGCAATAATTTGTCATGTCATTAACATAAACATCGTCTACTCAATTGTAAACATATTTTCTTTACAAAGTATAACATATTTAAACGTGATTTTTAGTAGATTGGGTATTTTTAGAACATTTTACTACATTTAGGGATACCACTTATATTTTCAAAAATATAAGGGTATCACGTAGAATGCGAAGAAACATGGGGTATCACGTACAAAAACCCTATATAATATTATATTACTTAATAATCATTACTTTTCTTTTAATTATTCAAACTCATTCGTGATCACTGTGTACATACATACTCGTTATCACAGTATTTAAACCTCTCAAAATCTCATATGTATTCATTTTGTCGCAATATAATTTTTTCGTTCCCACATTATAAAAACTTATATCTTAGTAGTTTTTTTTTTTTAAAGTTTTATTTTTAATATATACAATGACTCTTTAAAATATATTTTTCTTAATAAAATTAATGGTCTAAGTTTTATAACTTTCTCAAAATGTTTTTTTACGTACATGTGAAACATTGTAAGATGCTCACTTTAATCATCTCTACATATCAATTTATGTTAATAAATATAATGAAAAGTATACTCGATTGAAAGCATTTTTTTGCAATGAACGTTTTTATTTACAATTTAGAATTTTTACCAAAATATATTTTTTAATAAATTTAGAATCAAATCAACGTAATTATTTAATATAATTTTATAATAAAATTTATTAAATTATAATTAATATTTACAAAGATTTATGCTGCATTTATTATGTTTATATATTTAATGTTCAGCTGTAATTAATACTATATATATATATATATATATATATATATATATATATATATATATATATATATATATATATATATATATATATATATATATATATATATATATATATATATATATATATATATATATATATATATATATATAAAGATGTCATAAGATGTTGGAGCATCTTTCCAACAACAAAATGACAAAACCAAAAACTCAAACATGCTCACCCTTTGGACGGTGCACTTGAGTGTATATGGGTCCATTTTTGTTTTATAATATTTGTCCCACAAATGCTTAATAGTCTTATGTTTAATTATCTTACATAATTAAATATTAATTTGATCATACAACAATTATGTGACAAATTAATAAACATATATTCACTCAACTTATTGAGTAATATTTTACCATTATATCAACATATAATGCGTCCCATAATAGCCAGTTATTTACATTTACAAATTTACAACCTCTTGTAAATGTAAATAACTAATTTCCTCTACCTCAAAATATTTATAAAACCTCAACATAATTTAGTAAATTAATATATTAATCCACTAAATTGAATCTTATTTAATCACATTACAATAAGATACAAAATCCAACTCATATAAATAAGGGATTAATTAATCCATATCGAATACAATTAATTAATTATTTATTTGGGTCTCATCCTATAGGTGTGACCTTAAGGGATCAACTGATCACCACCGTCAAACGACAGTAATGTCAAACTCTAGTTAGTCAATCATTACTGATTAATGTTGATCAGTTGACTTATAATTGTATCATCCCTTACGTATTCTTAATTTGAGATTCAAATATGTGATCGCACTACTGTTGAGGACACATACTCCAACAATCTCCCACTTGTCTGAGACAAGTGTGCGTCACCAATTATCTTGTCCTATTACAATCTCCCACTCAATCCAAGGTGTCTTGCAGGTCGTACTTGCATTTGATCATATCTTGAGTGGTTTCCTCGATCTGGAAAGTAACTGTTTGACCGGAATTATCTACCGTAGATACCTTCCGAGCGAGGCCACGCATTTTCAGTTCACTACTCCTCGAGTGGCCCTGAGATTTTAGATGACCCTGACAAGGGGGTGAAGAATTCCTATCGCACTATTCCCTTCGTATAGCCACAGTTCATCATGACCCAAAACATACCCATTTGACTTCAGTTACGACAGTCGTAGGGCATAAATCAAAGCCAATCAGAAACTATGCCAACTTGGGCGAATAGTCTTTAGTCAAAGAATCAACTCATAAGAATACTATAGTAGCTCTCGCCATGACCAGGCTGTATAAAAATTACCAGAACTCTATAAGCGGTCACTGCCCAACAGAGTGTCCCATACAGTCTGCCTATGGGATCGACTAGTCATCTCTTATAACTCTATGGCACTTGAACTTGCCATCAATCGCATAACGCTCTAGTCACTTCGAGACGTCACCTCATATAAGCAACTAGGGGCCAATACTATGTTAATCCAGTTCACTTAAATAGTGTTCAATATTTTCTCGACAACCTATTTGGAAAAACAAAGTATTAAAGAAAAGAGTTTTGTATAAAACTCAAACGATGAATGCATTATCACATATGTAAAATTGATACAATATCATTTACTACATAATATATAATTCATTCTTAATTTTGTATATAGTTGATCATCTCAATTCAATTGAAAAGACATGACTTATCATGCTAAGCCTATGAGAAGGCTTTCGTTAGTAAGTCTTAGCAACACTTTGCACTTACCTAACCTTACTATATGATTTTTCCCTTTGTTATGTATAATCTTTATTATAAAACTTTTGAGTACGTATCTAGATCCAATCTGAGCATAGGCTCCTTAGCCTTGGAATAACTCCAACTGTCCTCACAGTGAGTGGGGATAGGACTTTCAGTTATTGGAACAAACTACCATAGTTCCTCCAATTCATAGAATCGAATCCTAATATCATCCCTTCCTTCTTGCATATGTCATTATTGCAAGTGTACTCAATTTTCGTTGTGTATATCTCATTGTTCAACTGCCTAGGGTGTACAAGCAGATATCCTCCTTAAATAATATAGCCAAGATGGTTCTCTGACCATCATTATGTATTTAGAATATGGTTTTTGTGTAACTCTTTGCACATAAATCCATCTCAATTCTAATCACTTTAGCTTCATCTCTTTAGTGCTTCATGAGTACTAACCAATGAACTATATGGCAAAATAGAGACTTCTCTCAAAGATTCGATTTGTAACTTTTCGTCATATTCCAAGTATACAAATTTTAAGAATGGTGATACATCTTAGCGTAATGAATTAATCCCGCAGCGGAAGCATGTGGATTCAATTTCTACATGTTCAATACTTTAGAACTTGTCAAGATTCTTATTAACATAAGAATATTCATTTAACGCTAATATCCTCTTAGAATTATCTTTATAGGTCTGGATACCTTAGAGATGTATTATTCTTCTCCCAAGTCTTCCATCATTCACAATGATCAATATGTCCCTTACATATAAGACTAGTAACACCACATTACTCCCACTAAACTCCATGTATAAACAGAACTACTCGACAATTCGAGAAAAGTTTATCACATGAACAAAACATACAATTCAACTCCTTGAATTTTACTTAAGATTTATTCTTAAGTTCATATCCTACCTTAGGATAGTTGCGATTTACAAAACTCATGCAAGATGATTTTTAAAATCCAACTGTCAAATTATATCCGAGTTCAATGAGGCGTTGTTGTTGCGTGCAAAACCCTTTGTCACCAATCAACCAAGCTAAATAAACATATTCATGTTTATGCTCACTTCGGACTATTTTGGAGTTAAGACCAGATAAAAGCATTTTAATAAGTTACAGGTTTGCTACTTTCAAAAATAACATAACTCATGTCCACCTTAGATTTCGAAGAAATAATTACTGATTTTGACCAAGAAGGAACATCTTCCAACGTCTTATTCTCAGTTTGTGGCTCTTGAACATTTTCTCCCACTCTGTCTTTAAGAAATAATCATCTTTTCTTAATAGACAGTATCACGAGCCACAAACCCTTTGTTCTCGTGATCATGTAGGAAGAGAGAGCACATGTTTACTATCAAAACAAGCTACAATTTAGGTACCATGCCTAACCATATCTCATATGAAAAGTAGATGATTGCTTTAACCATGTTTTATTTAAGTGGAAAATTTAAATGCCAGATAAATTTTTATAACAGAAACTACCTCCAACTACAATGTAAATAATCAATCATATCGAAATGAAAGTGAACTTGTGATACCATATCACTTTATTGATCCCCATTTTAACAAAGTACTAATACTTTGGTTTATAATCTGTAGGTTTTGATACTTTTTAAACATTCATTGAAATTATTCAAAGAATTTCTCTTCTTACCTTATTAAGTGGATATCAAGTATCTACCTAATTCGTTGGTAAAAGAGATGAAGAAAAAATAACCTTTTCCGATTGAAATTTTTTTCGCCCATACACTTCAAAATGTAAATATGGCGAATATTTTGTTCTATTCATAATCTTTTTCCAAAAAAGTTATGAATTATCTTGCTTTGAATACAAGATTCCCATACACCAAAGATTCTCAATCAAATGGTTTGGGAGACTAGTCAAAACTAGTTTCTAAATGCGATTTTCAATCAATAATTGAGAAATGATTGGGGTCACCAACTTGAGTTATATATATATATATATATATATATATATATATATATATATATATATATGACATTTATTTTTAGTTTGAATATAATTACCTTGATTTGTATGGTCTCACCATAAACTTAATCGTGGTATATAAGAGTTCACGCTTGTTTTAATTGCATAATGGTAAAACCCTTTACCTTTTGTGGAAAACTCAAATTATATTCTTATTTAGACATATTATACATCATAACAATTATTGAGGTTCATTTCTAAATACAAAACTAAAACGAGTACACTACAACATTCATATGTTCATGGATGAAATGACACCTACCCTAGTTCCATTCATGCAAATTTTTGAACTTATTCTTGCTAGTCATCACATGATAATGCCAAATATGATGAAATCTATAAATTACACATACTCATGATGTGGTATTTGGCAAGAATGTAATGTCAATGTCATAGATATTCAAGAAGGAATATGTTGGAGTCACACGGCCAACTTCCTTGATCTTTACTTATTTCGGGTTTGTATCTATTTAAGTGTTTAACACCTTCTCTTTCGAGCCTAGTTCTATCATTAACAATTAAGATAGGTACTTACCTTTTATTCCTCCCACTGACTTCAAGAATTTCTACTTGACGAAGACTCATCTTCATTTAAATTCCTAGTTAATCCTTCACAAGGATGAACTCTATTGTGGTATTTGGTTAATCAAAATTTCTTCAAATTAATTTACCAATTTAATATTGTCATATTCTTAACAACTTAAGTGTTTGATGACAAGTGCTTAGGTTGAGCAATAAGACTTTTGAACCGTGGATGCATAGAAGAATATTATCAAAACATATATTGACTAATCATTACCTCTAGTCATATTTATTCACAAGAAATCGTATATAGGTATGTTAGGAATTTAAGATGCTAATCTTATATGACATAGGACAAATTATATGGAGTTCTATGGAATAGAACGATTCCTATGGTGCTAGTCCACAAGCTATGATACGGTTCATTTCTAGAAAGAGATTCTTTGTCATTAGCAATAGTAGTTTAGCAGAGACTCGTGTTACAATCGAATGATATCACATATGAGTAGGACTAATGAAATAGAAAAACATTAAAACAACGAAATAGTGGGAAAATAATACATTCATCGTTATTTCTAAAACAATTTAGCATGTTTTAGCATTTATATAATGACCTCCACCCAATTATATAAATGATTCCGAGATCCATAATTCATATTAACTTGGATGTGATCCAACGGGCCCTCTACACCTTTACTAATATAACTTGGTGGGTTAACCCTCTTAACCGATTCTACAATTAGAACTCTCGGTCGATGAATTTACGTTAAGTTCATCTTTAGCCCGAACCTATCGCGGCTACGGTCGCAAAATACCTTCATTGAGATCAACCAAACTTTCAAAGTGTAATAACTACTTATTACCCCACTTATCCAACGTCAATAGAAGCACCCCGAAAAATCGTATTGTACCCCTTATGAAATTGAGATTCATGGGCTCCTGCTATTTGGTAAGGCTAAGTCTCAATATTTTTAAAGTAAAGGTCTTGTCAATTTATTATCTATCAATTTTAAGTGAGCTAAAAGTCGAATTATCGATAATTATAATTGACACGGTCGAAGACTCGATATGATATGCATGTGTTGTTATGGTGATTTGGCAATGCATGCAACATATTAAAAGAAATGCAAAGCAAATAATAAATTCCTAGTATGGCCTTCCTAAAATTGAAAATCAAATAATCTATTACATATTCGGAAATAAACTTCATTGGTCCCTTGAATCTTCAAGTAGCACGCCTTCCTAGGATAAATTTTTCGTCAGAACGCCTTTCCGAATGGCACCGTCTTGAACGAACTTCGGGATTACAAATAATAATAATAAAAATACATAGCTATTCCTATTATACATTTGTAAGAAGAAAAACTAGTAAAAATAAAAGTGATATGAGATCACATTAAATTACAACCGAATCAATATCACCTTACATTACGGAAAATATTGATTAAAACTAAGGCCATACTAAGATAAAATTACATAATTCAAAATTAGATAAATAATATATGACATTCAACAATGAAATATACAGCATTATAATACATGTCTATCATGCCAAAAATATGTGCCAAATCACCCTATTTAACTTCTATCAATCATATAACCCGGTTTTATGGAAATGCACGATTTTAACTTATTAAAATCGCTAAATAATACTAAAATCTAATTTAAGACCAAGTTAATTATCCTAACACTCTTAGGTCTCTAAAATTATTCATTACTCAATTTTTGACAATAATTCAACTTGACATAAATTTATGCTCATTTTGACCCTAAAATCATAACATTTATGAAATAAATCCAAATTAAATTACAATAATTTTAAAATTTGAATTTTAGATTTTTGAACATTCTGGAATATATCTATGACACTCATAATGTCAAAAATCATGGTTAAAATTTTTGAATTTATTTCGAGAAAATTGTAGTTGCGATTTATCAGTTTTATCAAATAAAACATCTAAAGTATACAAAAAATAATCTAATCAATTTTACAACTTTAGATCTGATAAGTGGGATATAAATGAAACCTAAAGTATTTTTCTCATGCCATGCAATTTATTTTAGCTATTTTTGCTAAAATAGTCACTATTTATGTTATTTTTACTCTAAAAATTCATAAATCATGCAAAATGAATCAAGTTCATCTTAAATTTTACACACAGTGAGTAAAATGTGCATGTGACAACATATTAAAATTCATGGTCTGTTTCGAAGTTTAATAATATTTAACCATTTTACCTCCATTTAATTCATTTTTATCTCATAAAAATCATAAATCATGCAAAATAAATCAAATTTATTCTAAATTTTATATACAATAAGTAAAATATGCATGTAAGGTCATATAAAAATATCAAGGGCAGAGACTTAGTTTAACTATTTTTAGCATTTTAAATACCATTTTAGTCATAAAAATGTAATAAAATAACTAAAAATCATTAAAATGAGCAATAAAATACCATAAATCATAAAAATGACCTAAATAAATTTTAGGACCAGAATATATAACATGCATCAATATTTCGTGACTTTATCTAATAAATCACAAATTTTTAGTTTTAATTAAGTTACTAATTGTAACACCCCCTCATACCAAGGTACCTTACCAGGACTACCCCAGCATGAAAGGTTGTTACCATCTCGGTTGCCCGAGGTTAGTATATATCAAAAGCAACAGTCCAAACACATTTATTAATGTACGGTAGTTATAAAAGTTACATAGTCTCCAAAATCTAATAAACGAATTATCCAAAGGGCAACAACTACCAAAACAATAACTAAGGCTCGTGATGGTGTCATCTAATCCAGCGTGGTGACTCTCCCATGACTGCCCCAAGCTCAATAAATGTATCACCTGTCACAATCTGCTCACCATCCCCGAATGGATCACCGCAGGTTTTACAAAACAACAACACGGGGTCAGTACTACTCAATCAATATAAGACAACAAACATTACCACCAGCTGATCATCGATCTCACACACAGTAACCGACTACACACCGAAGTGTGTAGCCCTGCCAGATTACCCATCGCAACAGGTAATCCTCGCCGCCAGTGGGTGACCGCAACCCATCCCCACCTAGTCCATCTCATCAATGAGCGACTAACAATCCCTGTCCCTTAATGTGCACATCCCCTCCCGTGACGGGTTCCACGGAGGGCGAACTAGGGTGTGAAGCCACTCCCGCAAGTGACTCCACCACGACCACACACACATAGCATCACAGCTGTCACAACACCACAACCGTCACAACACAACCACACCAACAACGTCTCCACAACACCCATCCTCCGATGATCAGCAGATAACAACAATTATACACAGTACAATCACAACATCTCCAATTAATTAAATAGAATCGAGTAGGAAACCCTACCTTAGCAATCAACAGCAGTACGGAAACCGAACAATCAGAAAGGCTCCTCTATGAAGTCTTCTCCTATACAATAACCATATAACACAATCACACATTGCACAATTCCCCCTTTTCCCCAAATTCCATATATACAGTAACCCTAATGCCGTTTTCTCTAGAAAACGGGAAGGTACATGTACACACTTTAGCAGGTTATAGAATTTCGTACGGTGTAAAGCGTTGACGAATAATACATGCGGATAATCTGGGTGAGGGTCGAGGGAGGTGTCCCCTCGAATCGTAACGGTGCAGTAGAAGCGAAGGCGTGAGAAGTGCTACGAGCGGAAGTAGAGGTAACAGGAGGTGGCGTAGCTCGAGATTGTCTACGACCCCGGCCTCTGGAACTCAAAGCAGAAGCTCGTGAAGCGACGGTGTGAGGAACCCCGTGGCTGCTCGAAGGCAAATTGCGATGGCTACAAGAGTCCGCCACAGGTGTAAAAGCAGAGGTAGTGGCTACTGTGATCACCGCTGAAGAGGAACTAGCAACAGTGATAGCTGTGGTGTTGACCGTAGAGGAAGAGGTAGCACGAATCTGGGCTAGCAAACCGAGCTAGCCGGAGCAAAACTGTCCTGCACTTTGAAACTAGAAACACTCAAGGCTGCAGCGTGGTCACTAAAGTGGAGACAAGTGGCAACAACGAGGGGCCACCTCTCACTCAAGACGGACAAGGGGCGAACTAGTGGATGGTAAAGAATTAGAATCCATCCTGCAAAAAGAAATTAAGGGAGACCAGTGGTATGATGAGAAAATAGCTGCTAACCGTGGCTAAAACATCATGTAAAACCAGCATGTGACAGCATATGAATCCCCTACTAGTCGAAAAATTCGACTTTACAGCAAACAATTCCCAACAATTCCTCAAAATCTCTGAATTTCAGCATGTAATGGCGATAGGGAATGGGAAAAACAGTTAACAACAGTGGCAAGTAAAGAACACTGAGGTTAATTAGGTCAAGGAAGCATATAACCCGTCTGACAGTCGAAAATTCGACTGAGGCAGCCCTAATCGCGAGATTTTTGCACAAAATTTGAATGGAAGCATGTTAGGCATCGACATGGTGTGATAACATCTAAAACAAAGAAGAATTAAGCGATAAAGAAGCTAATTTAGACAGATTACAAAGAAGAATAAGCGAGTTACGAAAAAATTCGACTATCCTGAGTCCAAATCGTAAAAATTTCATGTAGAATTTGAATTAAGCATGCAAAACAGCGAGGAAAGGGAATTATGATCATCAAGCAAGATAATTAAGGGCATACAAACACAAATTAAGTCGAAAGATTCGACTAAACAGGGATTTTCGAACCCTAATTCAATTTTTCCTCATAAAATTCGAAAAAAATCGAAATTAAAATGCAAAAAGGTTAAAGAAATCACTTACTTGATGGCAATGAACCTACAATAAGCAATTAATCTTCAAAGAACAAGAGAAAAAGGCGATTTTTGATCGAAAAAATCGCAAACCCTAAAACCCTTTTAAAACCGAGAAAACGAACACAATCAAGGGGGAATTTAAAGGGCTTGGAAAGATTAAAATGCAAGCAAGAGATTGTAGGTGGCGGATTGGAGATTGGGCAAGAAAAAATCGGGATTTGGGGTTGATTTTAATCGCAATAAGGGGTGAAAGACGAAAAAATGAATGTAAAAACAAAACAAAAGAGTTTAAGGCAAAAAACTCCCTGTGTCCTGTTCATTTCACTCGATCGAGTGGTTTTAAACCACTCGATCGAGGACTTTGATGGTCCAGCTGCTTGGTCGAGTAGATTTTTACTCGATCGACCAGTTCCCCTTTTTGTTTTACTCGATCGAGTAGAAAAAGGTGCTCGATGGACTAGTTTTCACTCGATCGAGTACAAAAAGTACTCGATCGAGGACTTTTCTCGCGTAAGCTCTTTAATTTTCGTCATTTCTTCCTTGGAATGCGTAAAACTTCCCCAAACCTGCATAAAAACACGTGCAAAAATTTCCCAAAATACCAAATACGCATAAGAACAGTCTATAGTCTTACGTCTATGCTAAAAACTGTCTAAAACTAATTGTCCTAATAAAAGCAATAAAACAAATTCAACGGAAATTCAAAAATTATCTATTACAAAGTGTTACACGGGGCATTTCCCCGCTCAATTCCCAATGAAATTCAGTAGCCCCTCGGTGGGCTCCTGACTGGAGGACGTCATCTCAGCAACGTTGACTGTCCTCTTCAACTTCCATGAGCATGAATTATCACTTGAAACGGTAGGAGGGGAGTAGTTCGCATCCACATAAGCACGAACCTTCCTCGTCCTTGCTCCTTTATCACCAGCTGTAGCGTCATCATCTTCAATCTGATCGACTTTAATTGCACCATTCCCTTTAACAGCTCCTTCATTGCTTTCATCTGTACCTGCAGCAAGGAAAACAGACGAACTTTCCTCCTTTTTGCTCTCAGTTTAAGGCGGAGGGGTAACAATAGCAACACAATTCACCAAATTTTCATCAGGAGTGTCAATAATAGGATCAATAGAAGAGAGAGCATTGCAAGGCTGGGCTTGCATGGGAGCTCTCCGGAACTTAGACTGATGAAAAATCAGCTCCTCGTCCCCTACCTGGAAAGTCAAAGTCTTCCCCCCGACGTCTATAACTACACGGGCAGTAGACAAAAATGGTCTCCCTAAAATGATAGGGGTGTGTGCATCTTCGGGGATGTCTAAGACAACAAAATCAACGGGAATAAAGAACTTCCCGATTTGGACAGGTACGTCTTCTACTACACCTAATGACCGTGATAAACTACGGTCGGCCATCTGGACAGTCATGTTAGTGCAAATCAGCTTTGTCAAACCAAATCTCTTAGCTAGAGACAATGGTAAGACACTCACGCTAGCGCCTAGATCGCATAACGCGTTATCAATCAAATGGATACCGATATGACAAGGGATCGAAAAACTACCCGGATCTGACTGCTTAGGAGGTAACTTATTTTGAAATAGGGCTGACCCCACCTCAGTCAAAGCTACGGTCTCACTATCACTAATAGTCCTCTTACGCGATAAAATTTCTTTCATAAACTTAAGATAAGAGGGTACCTTTGTCGGAATTCAAAACGGTACAAAATGACTTCCAAGCTTTTCAGAAGTTCGACAAATTTGCCGAATTATTGATTGGCCTTTGTATTCTGCAGCCGCCTCGGGAAGGGAACCGTGATGGGTATCTCGAGTCCCTTGTTTCTCGCTTCCAATGTATCTTCCGGTGCAAGTTCTGTATCCTTTGGACGCTTCTTACCTCTCGAACGAGATCTTTCCTGTGATTCCTCGCTTAATCGAGCACTAGCAGGCTCTCGAATAAGCTTCCCATCATCAAAACTACTCGATCGACCAAATTCCTCATTCGATCGAGCAGTTTCCTCATCAATATCAGTCGATCCAGTGAAATTTTCACTCGATCGAGCAACTCCAATTTCTGCTTCACTCGATCGAGTAGAATAACTACTCGATCGACCAGTCTGCTCTTCCTGTTCACTCGATCGAGTGGAAAAACCACACGATCGAGCACTTTCATCTCCAATTCTGCTCGATCGACCACCTGTAATCAGTCGATCGAGCACTTGCTTTGCCGTGAGCTTATTTTCTTCGACAGAACACTGTTCACCATCAGTTTTAGCCTTCCTCGGGTCTGATTTCAACACTTCCGGTCCCTCATAAGAAAGACCGCTTCTCAAATTTATCAGATTTACCGTCTCATGCGGATTTTTCTCATTTTGAGTCGGTAAATGACCACCTTTCTCGAGATTGATTCGCGGCTAGTTGGGCAACTTGAGTTTCAAGTGCCTTAATAGACGCGTCTTTCTGTTGATCACTCAGCTGCAACTGCTTTGTAATGGATTGCAACATAGACTTTATCTCACTTATTTCACTCACCCCACCGGAGGATGGTGCACCTTGATTATAAGGAGTGAAAGAAGGAGGCTTCTGAAAGCTTTGTTGATTCTTGTGTGGAGGGACATACGGCTGCTGCTGGTGCGGAGGAGGTGTAGGATTGAGCACATTTTGACTACTCCACCTCAAATTGGGGTGGACGTTCGACTCATAATAGGTGTTTGTCTCGCTGTAATGTTGAAAGGCAAAGACAAGACTCATAAGAATGTGGACAATTATCTGAAACATGTCCCTCTCCTCCACATCTTTTACAGACGAAAGGACCGTCTGAAACAGCATTCACATGGTAGATTCCTCCTTTCGAGGCTCCTCCCAACTCATACTTATCGAATCTCGCCGTGACAGCCTCCAATGCAGCTACAGAAGGAGATTCAGCACTCGTCCTTTGATTCCCTCTGGAATTCCCATACTCAGCTTTATGGGTGGCTAAGTCATCAATGATATTCCACCCCTTAGTCTCTCCCATGTTCTCAGCAAATCGGCCACTAGCTGCAGCATCCAAGATAGCCCTCTGATCGTCATACAGCCCGTTTTAGAACTGATTGCATAAACTCCACTTTTCGAAACCATGGTGCGGAATGGTTCGCACCAACTTCTTGAAACGGACCCATGCCTCATGAAAGTTCTCATCGGGACCCTATTTAAAGCTCGTGATCTGAGCTCTAATGGCATTAGTCTTCGACGCAGAGAAGTACTTCTTGTAAAATGCTAAAGCCAGCGAATTCCAGTCAGTTATCCCATAAGCAGCTCGGTCCAGATCCCTATACCCCTCCCTTGCAGCATCGCGGAGTGAGAAAATAAACATGGTTTCTTTTATCTGATCTGGGGTCACGCCAGCTGGTGGGGGTATGGAACAGCAGTAATCAATGAAAGTCTCCATATGCTTGGCTGCATCTTTGTTTGCAGCTCCCCCAAATTGGTTTCTCTCAACCAAATTGATATAGGACGGTTTCGGCTCGAATTTTCTCGCCTCCCCAGGTAATGTAAATCCCTTATAAAGATTCGCAGCTGTCGGTTCAGAATGACTGGCGATAGTAGCTTCTTCGGCCATTTCTAGAAAGTCCGGAGAAGTGACAGTCTCAACTGATGAATTAGAAATAGGAGATGAAGGTGGATCCTCCTCAAACAGAGCGTTCTCGTAATAACTAGACAGAGTACTCAGCTCTTCCTCTATCGGAAATATCCTAGATGATCGCCTCAACTCACGCAAAGTCTTCTCAATCTCAGGATTGATCGGTAGTAGTTCACCACCCTGTGACCTGCGTATAAGAAGAAACTACAAATAGAGTATAAGAATAGTTTAAGGAACGGATGCCCCTTAAACTAAAAGAAAGACTAAAAATAAAACAACTAATAATTTAAACAATTGCCTCCCCGGCAATGGCGCCAAAATTTGACACGGCTATCGTGTACCCTGTCAAAGATAAAACCTAACGGTCTCAACTAAAATGGAGTAGAGGCAGTCGAGTATCGAATCCACAGGGAGGCGGTGCAATTATCAGTTGCCTAATTCTAATCTTAAGGTAACAAATGGGGGTTGTTTGAATTGGTTGCTAAACTACGAGATTTAAAAGAAGAGGAATAAAGTAAAGAGCAGTAAAAGCAAGGAAATAAGTTTAAACTATCAAGAGAGAAGGGACATGTCGGGAATTCGGTTCACTACGGTAGTCTAGTGATTCAGCTGTAAATGACTCAGACGAATTAATGTAAGACGGATGTTGAAAGGTCCTTTCGGTCCACTTTCTATCCTAAATTACCACTAACTTAACTTTGATTCTCATTAGGGTAGTCTACTGTTCATAGCAGGCCTATTTAGTCCAATCTTTCGATCTAGGATTAATTTTAGCCAGATTAAAGGATGACATAGAAGCGTGCACTCAACTAAGTCGAATAAATACAATTAAATTGCTATGGTGACAGGGTCTCACAATTAATTCATCTAATTCATTCACTACATCATCACATTTCTTCCGCAGATCCCCTAGTCCCAACATGAAAGGGGTTTAGCTACTCATATCGCTAATTAAACTAACAGCAATTAAATTCCCAGCAATAAACATTATGAAATAAACAATAAATTGCATAAAAGATAAATTAGGGCAGAAGAAATAATGAGACAAACAAAGAATTAAAGCAAACAAAAGGTTAATTATTATTAAAGGAAGAGAAGGAATTACAATCAATGCAAATCCGGCGTAGAGAACAATCGAATCCGAGCAATAATAATCCCAAAACAAGGTTACAGTGGAGAAGGATGAAGTACGCAGTAAAAGTTTTATGTAAACTGACTAAGATAAAAGCTAGATAGTCCTAATGACCTAGTAAAGCGTGCTTAAATAGCAAAGTAAAAGAGTTTAGCGAAATAAACATTCACACGGGCTGATTAAAGCCCATAACCATCAAAACCACTCGATCGAGTGGATTAAAACCACTCGATCAACCAAATCCTCAGCCAAATCTACTCGATCGAGTAGATGGTCTTTCTGCAAGTTAAGTGTCGAGTACAAAGTGCTCGATCGACCACTCTGGGATGTAGAAACCACTCGATCGAGTGGTAAAACAGCTCGATCGAGTACTTTGACTTCATTTCAGCTCAAGTCCTCGCCTAAATGCCTCGTAATGCGTGCCACGACGCTTCCAAATGTAGTATCTCACTCAGGAAAATCCCGTCTCTTCTAAATGCATGCAAAAAGGACGAAAAAGGGTACGATTCCACTACTTTCGCGTTCATTTCTACAAAATGGACAAAACGAACCAAAGTAGCTAATTCGGGGCAAAATACTATAAAAACAGTATAAAAATGGATAGAAATACGTGCTGAAATAGGCTAAAAAGACTATATAATAGGCACGTATCAAATTCTTAGAAAGATTAAAATACAGAAATAAAACAAAATTAAAGTGGGATTTTACACCCTCAGACTTACATGTTTAACGAAGCGAGATTAACTAAGTTGTCGTTTAGTGGTGGCTCGACTTGATTTATGCAAATATGAAAGTGCCCTTAAAAAGGATTAGTAACAAATTGATTAAGGTTGATTAAAGTGGAGTTGGTCAAATTGGTCGGTCATGCAACGAGACTGGTACCCAAAAGGATTTGGGCTTACATGGTTGATTGATCAAGCATGTAGGCATCAAAAGAAATAGCAACGGTCTTAGAATGCAAAGAGAGAAGAGAAGGGGCGGACACTCGTGTGCGAAATATGTGAGGCGGAGGCCTCTATTTATACTAATCTTTTTTTTTTTGGGAAATGTAAGCTTTTTTATTAATCATAAAAGTTATCTCATACAACCATTTTATTCTAGTTGAGCAACTATGAGTAAACTTACCTCACAGTTCATCTAACCATACTTGAACTCTCCTGCTATTACATTTCATTTCTACCTGACTAATTCTCATTTTTACATCACATCTAACACGCTGTACAAGATAGATTGGCCTCAATACAAACCTATCTATCCTACACACATTTCGATTCTGCCACAGATGATACATAAGGCTAGCAAGAATGATCCCAACTACTTTCTTTTTTGTAGCTGAGTGCATCCTCCAAGCCACCCACCAGTGGATGCAATCCTGATCAGACAGTCTGATTTTGCAACAGTCCTCCACCAGCTACATACAATGCTTGTTCTATTCACATCCAAAAAATAGATGAGTATGGGTATCCTCCTGAACTCCACAAATTTCACATCTGTTGTCATCAATAATCCTCATCCTAACCAATCTATCCTGGGTTAGCAATCTCTGTTGTGCCATTAACCAACACAAGAATGTATGCTTGGGACATGTCCAACGATTAAGCATCCAAGGATACCAATGAACCTGCTCAGTTATAGGCTTCAGCCACTGACATCCATTCTTGACTGTATAGATAGCTTCACCAGACAAATAATATTTAAAGAGATTCTTAACCTGGCAGATTTTTCTCCAGGCCCAACTTGCACCAATGCTTGGTTCATAATCATTCCAATGTGCATATTTTATATAAACAACATGAACCAAGTGCACCCAGAGATGGTCTGCCTTTTGTTGTACCCACCAGACATACTTACCTATATTTGCAATTTTCCAAATATGTAAATCTTTCAAGCCCAGACCTCCCTATTTCTTAGGTCTGCAAATCTTCTCCTAGGAAACTAAAGCAGGACTCTCCTTATGATCAATGCCATACCATAAGTATTTCCTGCAGATTTTCTTAATTGTTGCTATCGCTGCCATGGGTAAGATAAAAATACGAGCCCAGTAACAGTGTAATGTACTCAAGACTGCCTTGATCAAAGCTACCCTTCCTGCATAGGATAATTTTCTGGAGCCAAATCCCCTGATCCTATCAACCACCTTATCCACCAGACAGTTGTAATCCATGTTAGACAATCTTTTAGGAGATACATTTACCCCTACATATTTGAATAGGACTGTCCTCTTTTTCATTCCCGTGGTTTGTTCAACTACTCTTATCACCTCATCAAGCAGTGCCATTAAAATATATGTTTGACTTACCTCTATTCATCACTAGTCCTGATACTTTGGAGAAATATTCAAAGGATTTCAACATCAAATCAATAGAAGCCATCTCTCCTTTACAGAACATGATGAGATCATCAGCAAAACATAAATGAGAAAGATTAATTCTCTTGCATAATGGGTGATGTCTGAAACTTGTATGCTGTTGCACTACCATGAGCACCCTACTAAGATAATCCAGGCATAATGTAAAGAGAAGTGGAGAGAGTAGGTCACCCTATCTTAAACCCCTTTGTCCCCTAAAGAAACCAAAGGTCTCTCCATTCAAAGAAATGAAATAAGAAGGATTGTTATACATTGCATCAGAAGTTGAGTGAACTATTCAGGGAAGCCTGTTGCATCTAGCATATCATTCACAAAAGACCAATAAATTTAATCATATGCCTTTTGTAAATCTAGCTTCATCATAACTCTCGGAGAACAACTCTTTCTTTTATACATCTTGATTAAATCTTAACAAATAAGGATATTTCCAACAATATCTCTTCCTTTAATAAAAGCACTCTGAGATGGACTGATGATATCAGGGAGGACTCTACTCATTCTTGCACATATCACCTTAGAAAGGCATTTATATATTGTATTGCAACAGGCTATGGGCCTAAATTGCATCACAATTTCAAGTAGCTCAACCTTTGGGATCAAAGTAATGATGGTGTTATTACTTTGCTTCAACAACTTACCAGCCTTAAATACACTTTTGACAGCACTGATAACATCAGTTCCAACTATATGCCAATTATCCTTGAAAAACTGACTACTGTAACCTTTTGTTCCATGAGCTTTAGTACTAGGAATTGCAAACATGGAATCCTTAATCTCCTCACCAGTTACCTCTGCAGTAAGAATACTGAAATGCTCCTGAGTAAGACATCTGCCTCTCTTCACTAATCCTTTATTCAGAGGCTTCACAGGATTAGAAGTCCCCAACAAGTTGATGTAGTATTTTTCAAACGATTTTTGAATCCCCTAAGGTTCAATACATAAATTGTTTTCTATGTCCCTGACCTGAAAGATCCTATTTCTAGCCCTTCTCTTCTTGATTGCAGCATGAAAAAAAAGCAATATTGTCATCCCCATGCTTCATCCAATCACATTTTGCTTTCTGTCTAAGGAGCTGAAGCCTGGCTTTAATCAGTTCTTTTAAATCATTGGCACACGCTCTCTCATTATCAATCCATTCCTTATTTAAAGGGTCATAAATAAGCAAGGTTTGATAGTGAGCAAGAGAAAGTTCAGTCATATGAGTAATATTCTCAATATCCCCATAATGGTCTTTAATGAGAGTCTTTAACCCTTGCTTCAAGCCTTTTAGTTTACTTACTAGTTTGAACATAGGAGTGCCCTACACCTGCCTATTCCAACCATTCAAAACTATATCCTTTTACTCAGGGGCAAGGGACCATTTGAAGTATTTAAAGGTGGAACCCTTCCTCTGTCTATCTTCCTTAAAATGAACCAGTCTAGGGCAATGATCAAAAAGCCCTTCTGGTAGGAAGTGAACAAAACTCTCAGGGAAAGTGTGTAACCATTCCTCATTAATAAAAACCCTGTCAATCCTACTGTAGACCAAATTGCCATTTTCATGCTTATTATTTCAAGTGTAGAAAGCACCTTTAGCTACCATATCAGACAGCTAACAGTCCCTTATGACATCTGCGATAGGTCTAATATCAGCATTAGTAATCTCTGCACTACCAATTGTTTCATTTCTCTCCATAACAACATTAAATTCTCCACAAATTATACAAGGTTCTGCATATACTGATGATATTGTCTGATGCTGTGCCACAAAGACTCCCTTTCTCCCATTTTGTTCAGACCATACACCACAGTATAATAAAAAGCTTTCCTCCTTGCCTTATCATAAACCTTAGTGTTAATACACTGAATCTAAACATCCAAAATATCCACACCAAAGACCCCAGGATCCCAAAGTAGCCAAATCCTACCTCCAGGATGGAGACTAGAATTGGTACAAATGGACCAATTCTCACAGATAACATTTCTTACTTTATTCCAATTTCCACTCTTTATTTTAGTTTCTAATAGACCAAACAAGCCTACTTTATTTAAGGTGAAGAACCTCTTTATTTCATGTTGTTTGTTTGGGTTATTCAGACCTCTAATATTCCAAGCACCACAACTACCCATAATCAGCTTTGGCATTGTTTGCACCCCCCCCCCTTTTTCAAACATCCTATTCTCGAGTAATCCCTTTCTAGTTTTCTGCAATGAGGTAATGAGAGATTCCATGAAGGAAAGAGCTCCTGGAGTGAATATTCTCTTCTCACCATTGTCTTGTCTCATCAGTATAGAGATTATCTTCCTAGGTAGAGTGGCCTCCACAGTAGGACTCTTAGTTACCATTATAGGAGTCAGCACCATATGTCTAGGTGTCTGCAGCATAGGCTGATGCACTTTAACGGGTTGCTGGACATGCTCCTTCTGCACATTAACAGAATTTTTGGGTTTCCAGACTTTCTTCACCACAAGTTTATCAATATTTGACATTCAAACCATACATTTTCATCCAAATAGGTACCCATTTGACATCATGCTTCACCGGTTCAGTATCAGGCGTCCACTCTTTGATACTAATTGGTTTATTGTCAAAAAGTAGGTGCCCATTGTTTAGGACAAATTGTTGCTGTTTTTTAGTTTTAAACCTAACTAAGAAAATACCATTCGGCATGAAAGCAATTTTATCAAACCCCTGTGCCTGCCATACCCTCTTTACAAATCCCGTTAGTACTGAACTCATAGGATTCGCACCTAGGATATAACAGACAACAACAGAAGACTAGAATTTAATCTCACCAGCTACATCATATTTCGTTATCTGAATCACAGGAACCCTCGCAGCTGGTGATTCCTGTGCTTTCACAGTTTGCTCAGTTTGCTCTTCATCCTCCAGTATTGATTCCAAATTAGATTCAAACTCTTGAGATGAGAAATTCAACTGAGATTTCCCCATATTTGATCTTTGTAGCCGTAAATCAACATTTTTTTGTGTTTTTTGTGACGAATTATTCTTAGATTGCGATGAATTATGAGGACTATGCGTTGTTTTCTTCTTTCTAGCCATTGCTTGCAGAAAAAGAAAACTAGGATTTTAGAGAGTTTATCTCTCTAAATTTTTCTCTCTCATCCTCTCTCTAAGTAGTTTTGAATATCCCAATATTTCACTCTATTTATACTAATCACGAGGTGGAAATTTAGGAAAAGATAAAATTTGGAAAGAATCCGGAAATATTCTGGAAACTGACGAAAACCAACCCCAGGAAGACGCGTGTTTTGGTATTTTTCTACCGAATTAGGTTAAATTAGGTCAAAGTGGTCTTATGCGTTATGTGAAGATTTAGTGATGATTGTATGGTTTATACATATGTAAATTGAGACGTAAATAAAGATTAACACGAGATCTTTGGTGACGCGGAAAACCCAATGTGGAAAACGACCGCGGGAATGGATGGTACCCTTCCAATGATTGGACTAGCTTTTAATATGGGGACGAGTACAAGGAAGGTGGCACGGCAATCTAACTAGTACAATGCGTTATGTCTGTGTGTAGGTCTCAGAATAAATCTTTCTCCTCCTTCTCCTTGACTATTTATACAACCCAAACCCTAATAGGGTTTAGGTTGCTTGGGCGTTAAGTAAAGCTGTATCCTGGTCTTATTGGACTTCATCTAGGTGTAAGCCCATGATCTGCTATCCGGAACCCTGTTCTCCCTAATCTCCCTGAGATCTCCCTGACTACTCTTGACTCACGAGCTCCTTGTGGCCATTGGTTTATTCGGCCCAACTATCATGCAAGCCTTGGTGGACCTTCTTCTCTATTGGCCCAATGCGCAGAATTTGGCTCAAACAGTTTGCCCCTAATTCCTTGCGAGACACGCCTTGAGATGACGAGTAAGGAATTACTAGCTGAATCCTGCGCCGTATACTACACAGCTTCCCAAACACTCATCATTTCCCCTACTCCTCCCCTCGTTTCTCGGACCCCTTAATTCCTCCTTCCTTTATAATCTCAACCGCCCCACCTACTTACCCTATTAACTTCAAAAATTCAAAACCTTCACTCTCTCTTAAAACCTTCCTCTTCCCTCTGTTCACCCATCCGACTTCCGCCATTTTTACCAGAGCTTCACTTCACTTCGTTAGGTACTCACCCCCTATTCTCAATCTTCTTTTTCTTTCTTTTTCCTTCAACCATGGGTAAAGCTCGTTATGTCCCCTCGTCTTCTACTCCGGCCAACTTGACCCCAGACCCTATTTTCCCATCTCGCAATCTTTTCACCCAGCCCCACAACTGTGACTCTTCCTTGGCGGTTGCGGACATTCCCCTAATCAAGGAACTACTGGGGTTAGGTGATGGGGTAGATATCGCCATTCCAAACCCCGGCCAGAAGGCGAACGTGTCTCGTAAGGGATGGGTCTACCTTTATCTCTACTCCTTCAAATACGACCTCCGTTTTCCATTTCCTAAGTTGATGCAAGACTTCCTTCGGACCAACGGTTTTTCTATGGCCCAAATCGCCGCTAATATATGGAGGGTTCTTCTTTGCTCCTTGTCAGCCAGCCAAATCACGAGTAGCACCATCAGTCTTGGTGATTTGGCTCAAATGTTTGAGATCCGGTCATTGGGAAGAGGCCAATTTTCATTCTGCGGCTGTGGTGAGACTCCTTTCAGGCATGTGTCAAAGTCGAAAGACGAAAAGTGGTTTGAGGAGTTCTTTTATTTAAGGAAAGACTCCATTAAGCTACCTTCCGACTACATCTTCGAGGATTGGGTCATAACTTCAAGTAAGTATTTTCCTGACACTTCTTTAACCTTCACGCGCTCACTAGCTTACTTCCTATTTCTGTGCAGGGCCACACAACCTGATCCGCCTGGGGGATTTTGCATCTGCCCGCAACAAGGCTAAGCAAAAATTTGTCAGGATTTCGGTTCACTACGGTAGTCCAGTGACTCAACTGTAAACAACTTAGATAAATTACTGCGAGACGGATATGGAAAGGTCCTTCCAGTCCACTTTCTACCCTAGATTCCCACTACCTTAAGTTCCGTCCTCGTCAGGATAGTCTACTGTTCATAGCAGGCCTATTTAGTCCAATCTTCCGATCCAGGATTAAATTTAACCAGATTAAAAGGGTGACTCAGAAGCGTGCACTCAACTAAGTCGGTAAATACAGTTATATTTCTATGAGGACAGAGTCTCACAACTAATTCATCTAACCTATACTATATCATCACATTTCTAACGTAGATCCCCTAATCCTAACATGAAACAAATTAGCTACTCATGTTATTAATATTGTCAAAACTAATAACAAAGAATAAACTAACATTAAGCATGATGAAATAATAATTAAATTGCATAAAAGATATTAGGGCAGAAAATTAAAGAAACAAAACAAGTAATTAAGATGAATAAACGAAAGATTAAGAATAAAAGAGAGTAAGGGATTACAATCGCAAGAATCCGACGTAAAGAACAACTAAATCCGAGCGAGAAAATCCGAAAGCAAAACTTACAGTGAAAGAGAGAAAGCAACGTAGTGTTTACAGTGAAAGATGAATGATAAGATACAAACTGAATCCTAATGATCTAGTTATTGTGCGTTTAAATAGAAAAATTGCTAAGTCCATTAGCTAAAAATAAGTTCACGGAGTAATTAAAGCCCATGAAAGACAAAACCACTCGATCGAGCAGTTTGAAACAACTCGATCGAGCACTTCTCCAAGTAATATACTCGATCGAGTAGAATTGTTACTCGATCGAGTAACTCCTAGTTCCAGCTCTATTGGATCGAGTAATATACTATCGATCGACCATTTCCAGCCATAGAAACTACTCGATCGAGCAATAAAACAGCTGGAACGAGTATACTTCCTCCAAAACAGCTCAAACTCGTAAGCGACTGCCTCTTAGACCGTGCCTTCACGCATCCCAATGCAAGATCTCGCTCTGAAAATCCCGTCTCCTCAAAATGCATGCAAAAAGGGACGAAAAAAGGTACGATTCCACTACTTTTTTGTTCATTCCTACAAAACGGACAAAACGAACCAAAGTAGCCAATTCGGGGCAAAATGCAATATAAACAGTACGAAAGTACATAGAAACACGTGCTAAAATAGGCTAAAAAGACTATACAAAATGCACTTATCAAATCTCCCCAAACCGAATCTTTACTCGTCCTCGAGTAAACTAAAATGCATCTAATGGAACGGAAACGAAAAATCAGAGCTAACTCAACTTGTCTACTTGAACCAATTTAATGCAACAAAAATTAACAGTTATAGCTAAGCAGTCAATACGCAAACGAGTTATGAGTTGTTCAGAAATATAGCTAACCTATCGACCTTGCAAGATCAACTAAATCGGACTCTCACGTGGTCTCTCTTCTCTCATGAAGCAAAGGGTGAATATTATATGTAAAAGAGAGAAAGAGAAACAGTCACTCACCTAACTGCGACCTACATAGCATGTATGCAACAAAAATGAAAGACGATTGAATTACTAATGCACACAATCCAACCAATAATGTTCGTCACAGCCGAGGGCTTACAAATGATATGGGAATAGTGAGGGTCAGGTGAGAAAAGGCAAAACAAGTTATGGTAATGTGGAGGTAAAAGCATCAAGCTAGTTCCTAACAGGACCATATTAGGCCGTCCGAATCTCAACCGACTCAAAAATTAAGTACAAGTGCCCCTCATTTGGCATACAACTCACCACCCATTTACACTATCTCCTCAAAAATATGGAATAAAGCGGAGGAGTGAGACCCTCACAGAATAAAAATAAGCGTATACGGTCTCGAAAATCAGACCAGCTCAAATGATTTTCCATTTTTCCTTCTCTGGTTACTTCACTGTATAACATGATTTCCTCTTTTTTTTTTTCTTTTTTTTTCTTTTTCTCCTTTCACGTTTTTCTTTTTTTTTTTTTTCAATTCCAATTCTTTTTTTTTTTTCATTCTCTCTTCCTTTATTTACACAAATTCCAATCAAAATGATACGGGCTAAACTGCAGACGGAAAAATATACCACAAAAGACATACTAAACTAGCTTGACTAGGCAGGCTCAGTTTGGGATGTAGGTAGTGGGTCAAAAAGGTAAGTTTTGGCTTAAGTGGAGCTAAATGGATGAAAAATATAAGAAAAGGGGAAATTTTGCAAGCACCTCCCTGCATGTGACACCGACCGCAAACCCGAATGTGTGCATTTGACAAAAAATCGAATGTCATAAAAGTGCAAAAATGATAAACATGCTATGCAAGGAGCACTACTCTCAATTCCTAATGAACTGGTCATGAATGTCACCAGTTATGGGCTTTAAAACTCAAAAATTATAAGTAGCTTGCCGATTTATCAGGTCAAGTCTAAACAGTCAGCTATATTTGAACAAAAACTCGTAGACTATGCGTATGACAAAGCTAATAATCGTCAATAAAAGTGCAAGGCTCAAGTAAAATGACAAGTTAAAATGCGGTATCATCACGTAAATCAACCGTTCCGACTCAACCTATATGCTAAATAAACGTGAATATTTTTGGATTTTTAAAATTTTCTAATGTTTTTGGATTTTTGATTTGTAATGAAATAAATAAACAATGCAAGCTGAAATAAATAAACGTGAATGCAAAATAAATGCAAATGCAGACTCAAAAGGATGCAATACCCTCCCCAAACCAAAACGGACAACGCCCTCGTTGTCCTCCAGCATACACCATCAGATATATACAGAGTGAGATGGGACATACAAAATATGAACTTCCCCAAACCAGCTAGAAAATTGGAGAAGTGAGTAGACCAGTAGCTACTCGTCAGACTCGTCGTCACGCAAGTCCTCCACCGTCACCGTGTAGTCTGGATCCACCTCCTGCTCTCTCCTCCTCCTCTGCTCAGCTCGAGCTCTCTCCGCTGCCGTCGTTGGGTCCTCGTCGTCCTCCTCCTCCTCCTCACTAGCAGACTCAAGGTACCCCTAAGCTGGGAACCGGTAGAAGGATGGGTGTGGCCAACCCTCTGGGATGGGACGGTGTCGCCTCATGTGATACTCGTATAGAGGGAACAAATTCAAAGCTATGTCCCGCTCCATACGAGCTTGTCTCTCTGAAATCTCAATCAACAAACCGTCACGGCGCCCTTGGTCCATGACCGAGGACGCGTTAAAGAGTGAAGGAAGTACAAAATTAGCCGGTAGGACCGGCTGTGTCTGGTCAGCAGGCGCGAGAGTAGGAGTTGGAGTAGGGATCGGGGTAGGTTTGGCCGTGGAAGTCTGGCCACCCCTGGAAGGTGCGGATCCCTCTCCGGTCTCAAGTCTACACCGCTTCTTAGCGGCGGGTAAGGTAGTAGGTGGGCGGATCAGTAGGTGGTACTCGGGTAAAGGTGGCGGTCAGGCGCCCCGTGCAACAGTGGGCAAACAGGCGAGACGAGGCAGGGTGTCACAAGGAAGGTCTACGGAAAGGGAACCATCTATCTTCCATGTCCGATAGTCTGTGGTCCGCCAAGTCTGAGAGTGCATGGCAGCTAGGCTCAGATACCTATCACCGTCTATATAAGGTAAGTCACGAGGCAAGACGATGAGGAGAGCACGGGCAAGAAAGGTGGCTATGCCACCGCAGACGATAGTGCCCATGAGCTTCTCTCCCTGAGCCTGGAAGTACTTGGCGGTCAAATAAGCGATGTTGAGGGTATAGGGACCCTCGCCGTCGATGTTCAAGTAACTGTCTAACATAGAAAGCTCGTTGTTGTTGATGTTGTTTGGCTCCTTTCGACCAAAAATAGTACTTCCCATCAGTCTGAGGAACTAACGGGCGGGGGGAAGGTGGACCTGGGCGAGCTTTCGCTCGTGAAAAGGAGTCTGTGCCAAAGCCCGCCAAAACAGACTAATGACCTTCCTAGGGGCAACAGTGGCGCCCGTAAAGGAAAGGCTGAGTCGGGTACCAAACTCCTCAAGTGTCATAGAAAAGGTCCGGTTATACATCCGGAAGGACACAGAAAGACTAGTGGGGACAGCATCGTGTGCCCCGGAGGAGAAGGTAATGGAGCTGAAAAACTCAAGGCTCAGCTCCCTAAAGGTGTGGCCACTCATAGTGATAAGTCCGGTCATCCCCATGCCCCGTAGAAGCTCACAGACTGGCTCATAGAAGCCGAGCCTCTGTAGTGACGTACGACAAAGAGAGCGCGTAGGGAGAAAGTCACAGTCAACTAAATTATAAAATCTAGTACGACGTACACCATTAATAAAAATTACCTGCGGGTACTCAGGGTGGGAGTCGAGGGTGTCGTCCACTCGAATCATAACACGGCCAGCAGAAGGTGTAGCACGACCATGACCGCGGCCTCTAGAACCTGAGGTAGAAGACCGTCCAGTGACGGTATGAGGAACTAGGCCCGCTCTAAAGGCAGCTGTGACTGCAGGTGAGTCCGCCACATGGGTGCTCACCGTGGCTAAGGTAGAAGTTGTAGCTGCAACAGTAGATGCAGCAGAGACCGCCACTGAGGAAAAAAGGCTAGCAGCAGTGCTAGCAGGTGCAAAAATAATACCGGCAGCGCTAACAAGAAAAAAAAATGAAAAGGGGCATGCAGTATTAGCAGTACGGAGGCGGTGGTGACAGCAGGGACCACCGTCTCAGGCAAGGACGGACTGACAGTAGAGCTAGTGGAAGGCACAGAGCTAGAATCCATCCTAAACAAATAGGGCAAGGGAATTTGATAAGAAAACAGCAGTTAAACAGCATAGAATTCCCAAAGACAGTTTAAAAATTCGACTTATTAGCCCAAAAATTCCCAAATTTCCTCAACAAATTTGAATAAGACGGATAGACAGCGGTAAGGTAAGGGTAGCAGATGAAAAATGCAGCAAATTAAGCAACAATTGAGGGAAATTAGGCGCATGGCCACAGGGGTCACAGACTGGGAGACCCTTGCTCTTGCTTTTATAAGAGATATTTACCTCCGCAACGCACTAATCAGTTGAGGGCAAAAATCACTAGTTTCAAGCAGGCACCTGATGAAACGTTCCATGAAGCTTGGTGCCGGTTCAAGAGGTTGGTGAGGTCTCTTCCTCACCATGGTTTTGATCCGTGGTTTCTGTCCAATCAGTTCTACAATGGGTTGTACGATGATCACAGAGCCATACTTGATGCATCATCCAATGGATGATTCCAAAAGAACACTGACGATGATAAGGGATGGGCCCTTATTGAAGAGATGGCGACCCACTGTGCTGAGTATGGGAATCTGAGGGATGGTATTAGAACAGTTTATGTAGTCGATAAGCAAGTTGTGGCTCAGTTGGAAGCCATAAATGCTAGGTTTGATAAGTTGGAGCTGCATTCTGCTAGGGAGCCTCGGACGGTTCATTTGCTTACTAGAGGAGAAACCGTCACATGTGAAAAGTGTGGGAACAACGATGGTCACACTGTTGTTGGCTGTCTTACAGAGAAAGAACATGTCCTTGCTTTTCAACAGTACAAGCAAGGAGGGGGTTCTTATTACAATAACTAAGGAGTAGTCCATCCCAATTTGAGGTGGATCAGTCAAAATGTGCTCAATCCTACCCCTCCACCGCAGCAGCAGCAGCCATATGTCCCTCCTTACAAGGCTCAACAAGGCTTACAGATACCTTACGTGATAGGTATACCTATAAAAAAAACTAACTAAACTAACTATATAGCTAGGGAAGTCAGGTCGATCTCCTCAGGGAGGCAAGATATCTGTAAGAGTCTGTCTATTTGGTCACAAATGAGGGGTTTGTAATTGGTTTTCTAAACTAAAATATTTAAAGGAAGAGAAACAAGGAAAGAGCAATAAAGATAGAAAATGAGAATAAACTATCAATAGAGAGGGGACATGTCAGGCTTTCGGTTCACTACGGTAGTCCTGTGACTTAACTGTAAACAACTTAGATAAATTACTGCGAGACGGATATGGAAAGGTCCTTTCGGTCCACTTTCTACCCTAGATTCCCACTAACTTAACTTCCGTCCTCGTCAGGGTTGTCTATTGTTCATAGCAGGCCTATTTAGTCCAATCTTCCGATCCAGGATTAAATTTAACCAGATTAGAAGGGTGACTCAGAAGCGTGCACTCAACTAAGTCGGTAAATACAGTTATATTGCTATGGGGACAGAGTCTCACAACTAATTCATCTAACCTATTTACTATATCGTCACATTTCTACCGTAGATCCCCAAATCTTATCATGAAGCAAATTAGCTACTCATGCTATTAATATTGTCAAAACTAATAACAAAGATTAAACTAACATTAAGCATGATGAAATAATAATTAAATTGCATAAAAGATATTAGGGCAGAAAATTAAAGGAACAAAACAAGTAATTAAGATGAATAAATGAAAGATTAAGAATAAAAGAGAGTAAGGGATTACAATCGCAAGAATCCGGCGTAAAGAACAACTAAATCCGAGCGAGAAAATCTGAAAGCAAAAGTTACAATGAAAGAGAGAAAGCAACGTAGTGTTTACAGTGAAAGATGAATGATAAGATAAAAACTGAATCCTAATGACCTAGTTATTGTGCGTTTAAATAGAAAAATTACTAAGTCCATAAGCTAAAAATAAGTTCACGGACTAATTAAAGCCCATGAAAGACAAAACCACTCGATCGAGCAGTTTGAAACAGCTCGATCGAGCACTTCTCCAAGTAATCTACTCGATCGAGTATAATTGTTACTCGATCGAGTAACCCCTAATTCCAGACCTATTGGATCGAGTAATATACTACTCGATCGACCATTTCCAGCCATAGAAACAACTTGACACGTTTGTCGTGTACCTGTCAAAAATAAACTAACTAAACTAACTATATAGCTAGGGAAGTCATGTCGATCTCCACAGGGAGGCAAGATATCTGTAGAAGTCCGTCTATTTGGTCACAAATGGGAGGGGGGGTTGTTTGAATTGTTATCTAAACTACGAAGTTTTAAAGGAAGAGAAATAAAGATAAGAGCAATAAAGGCAAAGAAATAAGATTGAATTATCAGATAGAGAGGGACATGTCAGGATTTCGGTTCACTACGGTAGTCTAGTGACTCAGCTATAAATGACTCAGACGAATTAATGTAAGACAGATGTTAAAAGGTCCTTTCGGTCCACTTCCTATCCTAAAATACCCCTAACTTAACTTTCATTCTCGTCAGGGTAGTCTACTATTCATAGCAGGCCTATTTAGTTCAATCGTTCGATCTAGGATTAATTTTAGCCAGATTAAAGAGGTGACTTAGAAGTGTGCACTCAACTAAGTCGGTAAATACAATTAAATTGCTATGGTGACAGAGTCTCGTAATTAATTCATCTAATTCATTTACTACATCGTCACACTCCTACCGCAGATCCCCTAATCCCAACATGAAGGGGGGTTTAGCTACTCATATCGCTAATTAAACTAACAGCAGATAATTTTCCAGCAGTAAACATTATGAAATAAATAATAACTTGCATAAGAGTAAATTTGGGCAGAGGAATTAAATGGAGTAAACAAGAAATTTAAGCAAACAATGATCAATTATTAATAAGAGAAGAAGAAGGAATTACAATCAAGCGAATCCGGCGTAAAGAACAATCGAATCCGAGTCAGAATAATCCCAAAGTAAGGTTACAGTGAGTAATGTAAAGCAACGTAGTAAAGTTTCTGATAATATGAAAAAGATAGATCAAAGATGTCTAAAAACCTAGTTAACGTAGGTTTAAATAGGAAAAGCAATTAAGTTTAGCGAAATAAACATAACACGGGCTGTTTAGAAGCCCAAATCAGCGAAACCACTCGATCGAGTGGAATAAAACCACTCGATCGAGCAAACACCCCAGCAAAACTACTCGATCGAGTAGAAAGTTACTCGATCGAGTAACTCATCTTTCTGCAGGCTAAGGATCGAGTAGAATTCTACTCGATCGACCAATGGGAGACGTAAAACCACTCGATCGAGTGGTAAAACTGCTCGATCGAGTACTTCGTCTTCTTTTCAGCTCAAGTCCGCGCCTAAATGCCTCGTAATCCATGCCATGATGCTTCCCAACGCAGTATCTCACTCTAGATAGATCCCGTCTCCTCTAAATGCATGCAAAAAGGACGAAAAAGAGTACGATTTCACTACTTTTGCGTTCATTTCTACAAAATGGACAAAACGAACCAAAGTAGCCAATTCGGGGCAAAATAACATAAAAACAGTATAAAAATGCATAGAAATACGTGCTGAAATAGGCTAAAAAGACTATATATTAGGCACGTATCAAATCTCCCCAAAACGAACCTTTACTCGTCCTCGAGTAAACTAAAATGCAACTAATGGAACGGAAATGATAACTCAGATCTAGCTTAACTTGTCTACTTGAACAAATTTAATGCAACAAAAACTAACAGTTAAAGCTAAGCAGTCAATACGCAAACGAATTATAAGCTGTTCAGAAATATAGCCAACCTATCGACCTTGCAAGACCAACAAAATCGGACTCTCTCGTGGTCACTCTTCTCTCATGAAGTAAAGGTGAATGATATATGTAAAAGAGGTACGAAAATACAGTCACTCACCTAACTGCGACCTAAATAGCATGCATGCAACAAAAATGAAAGATAATTTAAGTACTAATGCACACACTCCAACCGATAATGTCCGTCATAGCCGAGGGCTTACAAATAATATGGGAATAGTGAGGTTCAGGTGAGAAAAGGGCAAAACATGTTATGGAATTGTGGAGGTAAAAAACGTCAAGCTAGTTCCTAACAGGACCACAAAACTCAGTAGACTCAAAACACAATCTCCTCAAAAATAATGGGATAAAACGAAGGGGTCAGACGGTCACAAACATTCCTTTTTTAATAACGTCTGAAAGAACTAACTCAAATAAACAACTCTTTTTTTTCAAACTTCCTTTCTTTTTTTTTCTTCCTGATTCACGTTCTTCTTTTTTCTTATTTTTTTTCTTTCTTTCTTTTTCACGTCTTTCTTTTTTTTCTTTTTCAATTCTTTTTTTTTTCTTATTCCACCTTCCTCAATTTCCACCAACTCCAAAACAGAGAAATATGGGCCAAACTGCAACGGAAAAACATACCACAAAAGAACATACTAACTAGCTTCACTAGGCAGGCTTAATTTAGGATGTAGCTAATGGGTCAAAAGGGCAAGTTTTGGTTAATGTGGAGCTAAATGGGTGAAAAATATAAGGAAAGGGAAATTTGCAAGCACCTCCCTGCATGTGACACCGACCACAAACCCGAATAGGTGCATTTGACAAGAAATTGAATGTCATAAAAGTGCAAAAGAGACGAACATGCTATGCAAGGAGTACTACTCTCAATTCGTAATGAACTGGTCATAAATGTCACCAGTTATGGCTCTAATATCTCAGAATTTTTCAAGTAGTTTGCCAATTTATCAGGTCAAGTCTAAACAGTCAGCTATATTTGAACAGAAACTCGTAGACTATGCGTATGACAAAGCTAATAACTATCAATAAAAGTGCAAGGCTCAAGCAAAAAGACAAGTTATAGTGCATTATCATCACGGAAATCTACCATTCCGACTCAACCTATATGCAAAAATAAACGTGAAATTTTTTTGATTTTTTGAAATTTTCTAATTTTTTTTGGATTTTTGATTTTTAAATGAAATAAACAACAATGCAAAGCTGGAAAATAAACGTGAATGCAAAAACAGATGCAAATGCAGACTCAAAAGGATGCAATACCCTCCCCAAACCAAAACGGACAACGCCCTCGTTGTCCTCCAGCATACACCAGCAGATATATACGGGGGAACGGGAATATACAACCAATAAGAAAATAAAAGCAATAAATAAAAGGAGACAAAATAAAAGAGTAAGAGATACATACAAAATACGAACTTCTCCAAACCAGCCAGAAAACTGGGGAAGTGAGTAGACCAGTAGCTACTCGTTGATAAGCCCATAATTATATATGTTTTTATCCCATATCCGTATATTGTTAGTATCGCCTTTCGCATTATTTGAGCTAAATTATTATATATTTGTAATTTTGATATTTAATTACTGTTATTATTATTTTAAAAGCAAATAGGCTTATTTAGTGTGTTTTGATATGGCAGATTACGAAACAAAAGAGAACGGGCCGAATGACGCGCTTAATGGATCAATAGTATGATACGAGGATGTATAAAACGGACCAAGGAACAAAATAAAAAGAAGCATAAGAAATAAAGAAGCACGCAAGCAGGCACGTACGTAATAATTAATTAATTGCGTGGAGTCGGCAGCCATGACTTAAATTGGGCGAGTGTGAATTAAACAAAGAAGCAAATGACATAGATGCTATCGGAAACATGAAACGCAGCGATGAACTCCAACTCTGTCTCAAATTCAATCTCGTCTCGTATTTTAATCACAAAATATATCCTATTCCTTGCAAAATTTATCTTCAGTCTTTAACCTTGATCAAGTATAAATACCCAAGTTTCCGATCAGAATGGGGGAAGCAAGTATACATATAAAAAAACCAAAATCCGGCGACGGGAATCGACGATGATGTAATTCAAGATGGAGCAGTCCAACGGGTGGAGCGGCTCCTACCCGGAGGAAGATAGGAGGCCTGACTTGCGAAGGCGTTGCAACCAAAACAAGGGACGGTTTTCTGTACTCAATTTATTAGTTCTCATCTTAATTACTAGTTAATTTCAGTTTGTTGCTGTGAATTTTGGAACCTTGTTGAACTAATCTTTCAGTTATTAATCGTTAATTTCGTCTTAAGCTATATTCGTTTTATGGTATTCTCATTATACTCGTTTTAATCGTGGATGGTACAAACCGATTGCTAGTTGATTAATTTGGCGCGGCGTTAGATTAATTAACCGAGTAGCGACTAGTTTATTTTAGGACTACAATGATGTCACTAGACTAAACTGGGAGTATAATTAGATATGTTAATTGTTTGAGTATTGATAACACTTAGATAATTAATATGGTTAATGAGGTCTTTCTAATTCTTAATGCGGCTAGTCACCATGAACCTTGAAACTTGCGTGTAATTGGTTAGTTAGTATTGGTAGTCGAGCGGCTCGCTACCGATTAAAAGTAAGGAAAGATGGGGAGTTTTTAGCGGCTAAATTCTCTACAGTTAACCTATTGTTAAACTGAATATTTGCTAGACGATTGACACGTAACTGGAATATTATGAGCTTAATTGAGTTGCTTGTTTCACTTCTCCATATTAGAGTAGAATTAGTTCCTTTTAGGTTGCTTAAAATCACAAATTGAACCCCCCAATTCCATAAATATGTTAATAGCATGTGAATATGTAAGTTAGTTTGTAAATATTACTCCATAGTTAATTAGTTTTCCAATCTCTCCGTGGGATCGACCCTACTTATCCTTTACTACGATTGTTATTTTTGAGGTTAAGATAGGATTATAAATTATTAATTTGTATACGCTTAACGACACATATCAAATTTTGGCGCCGTTGCCGGGGAGATTGATGTTAAGACTAATTTTCTATGCATTTGTTAATTTTATACTAACTTACTAAGTTCTATGATTTAGAATCATGGCCAGATTTTCTTGGAAGGAAACTTGGAGCAGATAACTTGTTTTCTAACTATTTTTGCATCTTATTTGCCTTTCGTTTTTCTTCTATTTTTCATCTGGGTATACTAACTTTTTGTCCTAATGCTTATCCTGTGTAAATTTTGTAATGCATTCGTTATATTTAATTGTTATTGGATTTTACTTAGTGGAGATTTGGGTAGACGACATGTTCCCTAACCATTTGTTTTCGTGTTGTTTGTTCTTATTTCTTCCTAATTTTAAAATCTAGTTGTAGTATTATTGTATCTTAACTCAGTTAGAATGTTAAGAGTATTCTGATGGGTGTGATGGGTATTCATGACGTACTCATAGCAAAATTTAGAAATATGGAGCTTAGGAATTGCCGACTTACTAAATTGGTTAATTGATAGAATGCTCATAGGAAGAAGTTCGGAGTTGGATGATAGTAATGAACATACTTATAGAGACTTTGAGGGTGTGCATATTTTTGGACGAACATTGGGTAGAGTGACGTTATTTTTTTTTGCAGGGACTAGTAGCGTAGCTAACTACTTGCTTTCTGTTTTACGTTCGCTCAGCCTTTACATCTCTCACGAATAGCCTATCGTCTAACTCACCTCTTCCTTATTTATGTTCCCTTGCTTTAATCAAAGTGTGGGGGATGAGTTATTTGAAGACGTAAACTCGTAGTCAGCTATTGAGATATTAATGGATACACTGATTGAATTATTTGAGACAGCAATGAACTGAATTTTGAGGAAATCATCGAAATTTTGAGCTGTATGTTCTGGGTACATTTGATAAAATAAGGAGTATTGTCTTAAATTTAGCGGTTGTTTCTGCTGCTGAGCGTGAGATCTTATTATTGGCTGAACTGGTTTAATAGTAGGGAGTTTTTGGATGAAATGACTGTTTGAGTAGGCTGAATGGTTTCTGCTAAGAGTATGTCGAGCCACGACGTAAACCAAGGCGCTTCTTGGGAGGCAACCCAAGTTTACTTATTTATTGTTTTCATGTGTGTTTATTTTATAGCTTTCGTCGAGTCGGCTTAAGTGCCTCCCCGAGTTTCGCTACCTTTGTAGGGGGATGTTAATAGTGTCGGTAGCAACAAAAAAATTAGAAAATATAAAAATACAAAAAGAGATATTATTACTACTGTTGGATTTCTGGGTATTTTGCTTGCTTTCTGTTTCACTTGTCTTGGTCAAGTGCTTTATTTTGTAGGGATTGGGATACATATATTGTTGTTGGGACGCTCATGAGTTGTCGATGTGATAAAGCAGATCGCCGCCTTGCTAAACGCCATGGATAGAAGTTGATCAGCTCTACTTGGAGGCTGGAAGCTGACACAAACTACGGGGCACCTTCCTTGCTGGTTTATACTGTTACTGCTGCTACTGAGAGCTTAGTTGGCCAGGACAGAAAATTATCATAACCAAATCTGGAGCAAATCTGGAGCACTTGCTGTGAATGCTTCACATGAATCCCCTAAGTACCTTTATCCCTCTTATTTTTATTATATGTTTAATCTCATCGAGGACGATGTCGACTTTAAGTGTGGGGGAGAGGCAAGGCCTAAAAACTGGGTTACTTAAAAAATTTGCTGGAGTTGTGGTTTTGTATGCTGAAATTGGAGTTGGCGGGTGGCCATTGGTCTTTAATGTGTTTTACAGGTTTTAAAAATTTTTGGATACGACCATTTTTAAGGGAGGTGCTGTCAAAATTTGGTCAGAATTAAAAATAACTTCTGCTTTTACAAGACTAACTAGGATAAGGGAGTCGGAATGGTTGTGCAACGATGATAAAACTGCTTTTATGCTTTTGAATTCTCACTTTAGCCTTGCATTTTCAGCACTTATCTTTTGTATACTCATTTGCATATCTACGAGTGTGTGACCGATACTACTGAACGAATAGACTTGACTTAAATGTTGGCAAACTACTAAAATTTCTGAGATTTAGAGCCTTCAAAACCGATGACATCTATGATCGGTTTCCATTTATAGGATGAGAGTAGTACTCCTTATGAGGCATGTAACATCGAACTGTATAAGCATGAAATTTGTCTCTTTACCTGTATGCATTCGGGTTTGTGGCGGTGACACATGTGGAGAGGCAACCTTTCCCTTTTATTTTACCTTTGAACTTCACTTAGCCAAATTGACTTGTTCTGACCCATTCGATCAACTACATTCCTAAATAGCCTACCCTAGTCAAGCTAGTCTAGTTGATGTGTTTGGCACGCTCTTTATTGGTCATTTTTGGTATCGTGCTATTATCTAGAAAGGGGAGTTGGACAAAAAAAATGGAAGGAAAAAGAAAAAAACAAAAAAAAAAAAGACTGAATGAAAAAAAAAAGAGTGAAAAAAGAAAAATAAGAAAAATCAATGTGAAAGAAAAAAAAGAAAAAGATGAGAATTGTTGACAGAAAAAAAAAATCCCTTATAATTAAACTCCTATTCTTAACAGTATATTCTACATATGAGGAGTTGTCTTTGTTGTGCGCAAGTTTATGCCATGTATGGCATCGTTTATCACTTTGTAAGTTGGGATTCTAAGCGGAATACGTGTAATCTTGGTTACGGTCGGTACTAGCTTGACTTTTACCTCCACATATCCAAAAATATTTGCCCCTTCTCACCCAATTACCTTATCTCGCACCTCTTGTAAGTCCTCGGCATGTGAATGCGTATGTTTGGTTGGAATGCGTATGTATGGTTGTAGAGATCGATTTGATGTTAGATTGCATGCATGTCTTCGTAAGTTGAGTTAGGTGAGTGACTTATATTCTCTCTCTTTCACATTATACTCACCTATTCTTATAACGAGTGATGAGCGAACCGCGAGAGTCCAACATGTATAAGTCTGGCAAGGTCGACGGTTCAGTAGTAGTGTCATTGTCCTATTCGTTTGCATCTGAGTTCGTATTTTTCCCGCTCTGGAATTTGTTTCCTTAGCATTGGTGTTGATTTGTTGCATAAATGCTATTTAAGTGAGTCAATAGTATGGATAGCTATGAGTTGTATACCATGCCATTTATCCCTATATTCTATCTTATGTCTAGAATTTTGGAGGTTGATAATTTACTTATAGCTCATGATTTGTTATTGTCGAGGACGACAATAAGCCAAGTGTGGGGGAATTTGATAAGCCCATAATTATATTTGTTTTAATCCCATATCCGTATATTGTTAGTATCGCCTTTCGCATTATTTGAGCTAAATTATTATATATTTGTAATTTTGATATTTAATTACTGTTATTATTATTTTAAAAGCAAATGGGCTTATTTAGTGTGTTTTGATATAGCAGATTACGAAACAAAAGAGAACGGGCCGAATGACGCACTTAATGGATCAATAGTATGATACGAGGATGTATAAAACGGACCAAGGAACAAAATAAAAAGAAGCATAAGAAATAAAGAAGCACGCAAGCAGGCACGTACGTAATAATTAATTAATTGCGTGAGTCGGCACCATGACTTTAAATTGGGCGAGTGTGAATTAAACAAAGAAGCAAAATGACATAGATGCTACTGGAAACATGAAACGCAGCGATGAACTCCAACTCTGTCTCAAATTCAATCTCGTCTCGTATTTTAATCACAAAATATATCCTATTCCTTGCAAAATTTATCTTCAGTCTTTAACCTTGATCAAGTATAAATACCCAAGTTTCCGATCAGAATGGGGGAAGCAAGTATACATATAAAAAAACCAAAATCCGGCGACGGGAATCGACGATGATGTAATTCAAGATGGAGCAGTCCAACGGGTGGAGCGGCTCCTACCCGGAAGAAGATAGGAGGCCTGACTTGCGGAGGCGTTGCAACCAAAACAAGGGACGGTTTTCTGTACTCAATTTATTAGTTCTCATCTTAATTACTAGTTAATTTCAGTTTGTTGCTGTGAATTTTGGAACCTTGTTGAACTAATCTTTCAGTTATTAATCGTTAATTTCGTCTTAAGCTATATTCGTTTTATGGTATTCTCATTATACTCGTTTTAATCGTGGA
The DNA here is from genome assembly GCF_048544455.1 of Silene latifolia. Lineage (NCBI taxonomy): Eukaryota > Viridiplantae > Streptophyta > Magnoliopsida > Caryophyllales > Caryophyllaceae > Silene > Silene latifolia. The sequence continues at coordinate 284,083,352 of NC_133538.1, read as the reverse complement.
TGGTACAAACCGATTGCTAGTTGATTAATTTGGCGCGGCGTTAGATTAATTAACCGAGTAGCGACTAGTTTATTTTAGGACTGCAATGATGTCACTAGACTAAACTGGGAGTATAATTAGATATATTAATTGTTTGAGTATTGATAACACTTAGATAATTAATATGGTTAATGAGGTCTTTCTAATTCTTAATGCGGCTAGTCAGCTTGTGGAACCTTGAAACTTGCGTGTAATTGGTTAGTTAGTATTGGTAGTCGAGCGGCTCGCTACCGATTAAAAGTAAGGAAAGATGGGGAGTTTTTAGCGGCTAAATTCTCTACAGTTAACCTATTGTTAAACTGAATATTTGCTAGACGATTGACACGTAACTGGAATATTATGAGATTAATTGAGTTGCTTGTTTCACTTCTCCATATTAGAGTAGAATTAGTTCCTTTTAGGTTGCTTAAAATCACAAATTGAACCCCCCAATTCCATAAATATGTTAATAGCATGTGAATATGTAAGTTAGTTTGTAAATATTACTCCATAGTTAATTAGTTTTCCAATCTCTCCGTGGGATCGACCCTACTTATCCTTTACTACGTTTGTTATTTTTGAGGTTAAGATAGGATTATAAATTATTAATTTGTATACGCTTAACGACACGTATCAAATTTGTATAAGCTTAACGACACGTATCACTCGTCGTTGTTGTCGTCGTCATTGTCACGGACGTCCACCACCCTGAACTCCGGATCTCTCTCCTCCTCTCTCCTCCTCTGCTCCTCAGCACGAGCTCTCTCCACTCCCACCGCAGGGTCCTCGTCCTCCTCCTCGTCAGCACACTCCGGGTATCCCTCAGGTGGGAACCGGAAGAACAAAGGGTGTGGCCAACCTTCTGGGATCGGTCTGTGTCGCCGCAAGTGGTACTCGTACAGAGGGTGTAAAGCAAAAGCCAAATCCCTCTCCATACGAGCCTGACGCTCTGTAACCTCAAGCAACAAACCGTAAACGGCGCCCCCTTGGTCCATGACCACGGGCGCCACAAAGGGATGAGGTGGTACGAAAGTAGCCGGTAGGTCCGGCTGAGGCTGAGTCTGGTCAGTGGGAGTAGGAGTGGTAGTAGTACTGGGAGTAGGGGTCGGAATGGGAGCGACCGTGGAAGGCTGAGTGCTCCCTGAAGGTGTGGACCCCTCTTCAGTCTCAAAGCGCCGCTTCTTAGCGGCGGGTGCAGCAGGAGGTGGTCGTGGTTGGAGTGGAAGGTGAAGGTTAGGCAGTGACGGCAAAGGGTGGCCCCTAGCAACAGTGGGCGAGGGCTCAAGACGGGGAGAGTGTCACAAGGTAAGTCAACAGACAAGGAGCCGTCTATCTTCCAAGTCTGGTAGTCTGGGGTCAGCCAATGTTGAGAATGCATGGCCTCCAGACTCAGTAGCCTCTCTCCCTTGAGGTACTGCAAGTTACGGGGCCAGTCGGGGAAAAGAGAACGGGCAAGAATGGTGGCTATGCCACCGCAGGGAATGGTTCCCGTCTCCTTCAGCGCCTGGCTATGAAGGTACTGGGCGGTCAAGAAGGCAATGTTGAAGGTAAAAGGACCTCCACAGTCAATGTTTAGGTAACCGCCCAGGATAGAGAGCTCGTTGTTTGTCATGTTGTTCGGCTCCTTTCCTTTCGAAAAATAGTGCTCCCCATCGCCCAAGGAAATAACGGACATGGGAAGGTGGACTGATGGAGCTTTTGCTCCTGGTAGGTGGTCTGAGCTAAAGTCCGCCACAGCTGGCGGTGGACCTTCCTAGGGGCAACAGTCACGCCCGTAGAGGAAAGGCCAAGTAACCTACCAAACTCTGCTAAGGTCATCGGAAAAGTCCGGTTAAATAACCGGAAGGACACTGAAGAACAATCGGGGTCAGTCTCGTAAGCCCCCGAGGAGAAGATAAAGGAGCTGAGAAACTCGAGGCTCGGCTCCAGAAAAGGGCGGCTGCTCATAGATGAGCCCAGCCATCCCCGTGCCCCGAGGTAAGTCACAGACCGACTCGTAAATACCGAGTCTCTCAAGTGCCGATTTCTCTAGAAATCAGGAAGGTACATGCACACAACGTACTAAATGATAAAATTTCTTGCGATGTAAAACATTAACGAAATGTACCTGTGGGTAGTCTGGGTGAGGGTCGAGGGAAGTGTCCCCTCGGACCGTGATCGTGCCAGAAGTAGAAGCGACGAAGCGACTGGCAGAAAGTGCTAGGAGCGGAAGTAGAGGTAACAGGAGCTAGCATAGCTCGAGACTCGTCTACGACCCCGGCCTGGGAACTCGCAGCGTAAGCACGTGCGCAACACGGTGTGAGGAACTGTGGTCGCTCTAAAGGCAATGCGATCTGTTGGCGAGTCCGCCACAGGTGTAAAAGTAGAGGCTGGTGCAGAGGTAGTGGCTGTTGTGGCCACCACTGAAGAAGAACTAGCAGCAGTGCTAGCTGGGGTGGTGACCGTAGAGGAAGAGACAGCCTGAACTGAGCTAGCAGCTGAGCTAGCTGGAGTAAAATTGTACCCGCAGCTGAAACTAGAAACACTGGGGCTGCAGTGGTGACTAAGGCGGAGGCAGTGGCATCAGCAGGGGCCACTGTCTCACTCATAGATGGACTAGAGGTGGTGCTAGTAGAAGGCAAAGTACTAGACTCCATCCTGTAAGCAAAGGGCAGGGGGTATGATAAGAAAACAATAGCTAACAGAGGCTAAAACAGCACGAAATCAGCATGTGACAGCATTGATAACCCCAAACAGTCGAAAATTCGACTTCAACCCTTGAAATTCCCAACATTCCTCAGAAAAAATTCGAATCATAGCATGCAACGGCGATAGGGGACGGGAATAGCAGTTAACAACAGTGGCAAGTAACAACAACTGAAGTTAAACAAATCATGGCAGCATATAAACCGTCTGACAGTCGAAAAGTTCGACTAAAGCAGCCCTAATCGCGAAAATCTCGCGCAAAATTCGAATTGATCATGCAACATCAACGAGGAATGCGGATATATCATCAAGTAAGACAATTAAGGGCAATTAAAGACAGTTAAAGCCGAAAATTCGGCCTACAATTGATTTTCGAACCCTAAATTCAATTTTACCTCATAAAATTCGAAATAATAGAAATTAAAACGCAAAGAAGGTATAGAAACCACTTAGTTGATGAGGAAAATCCTACAAATGCAATTAAACTTCAAGCAAACAAGCAAGAAAAGGTGATTTTTGTTCGAAAAAATCGCAAACCCTAAACCGCGTTAAAACCCGTGTAAATGAGCACAAATTAAGGGGAAAATAGGGGGCTTTGAAAGATTAATTGACAAGTAATATATTGTAGGAGGTGGATTTGGTAATTAGGCAAGACAAATTGGGGATTTGGGGATGAATTAGATCGCAAATATGAAGGGGTTAGACGAAATTAGCGGATAAAATGAAATTAGAAACAAAACATAAGAGTTTAAGGTAAAAACTCCCTGCGTCCTATTGCATTTCACTCGATCGAGGACTTTTGAAGATCCAGTTGCTCGATCGAGTAGAAATCTACTCGATCGAGAAGTCCCACTTTATGCTTTACTCGATCGACTGGAAAAAACACTCGGTCGACCAATTTTTTCACTCGATCGAGTACAAAAAGCACTCGATCGAGGACTTTTCTCGCGCAAGCTCTTTAATTTTGTCAATTCTTCCCTTGGAATGCGTAAAACTTCCCCAAACCTGCATAAAAACACGTGCAAAAATTTCCCAAAATACCAAATGCACATAAGAAAGGTCTATAGTCTTACGTCTACGATAAAAACTGTCTAAAAACAAATTGTCCTAATTAAAAGCAATAAAACAAATTCATCGAAAATTAAAAATTATTTATTAAAAAGTGTTATACGGGGCATTTCCCCGCTCAATTCCCAATGCAATTCAGTAGCCCCTTGGAGGGCTCCTGACTGGAGGACGTCACCTCAGCAACATTGACTGTCCTCTTCAACTTCCATGAGCTTGAATAATCATTTGAAGCGGTAGGAGGGGAATAGTTCTCATCCAGATAAGCACGAACTTTCCTCGTCCTTGCTCCTCTATCACCGTCTTTAGAATCCTCACTCCCAATTTGATTGACAGTGGTTGCACAACACCCTTTGACAGCTCCTTCGTTGCTTTCATCTATACCTGCAGCAAGGAAAACAGACGAACTTTCCTCCTTTTTGCTCTCAATCTGAGGCGGAGGGGTAACAATTGCAGCACAATACTCTAAATTTTCAACTGGAGTGTCAATAATAGGGTCAATAGAAGAGAGAGCATTGCAAGGCTGAGCCTGCATGGGAGCCCTTTGGGACTTAGACTGATTAAAAATCAGCTCTTCGTCCCTTACCTGAAAGGTCAAAATCTTCCCCCCGACGTCAATAACTGCACGAGCAGTAGACAAAAATGGTCTCCCTAAAATAATAGGGGTGTGTGCATCTTCGGGGATGTCTAAGACAACGAAATCAACGGGAATAAAGAACCACCTGATCCTTACAGGTACGTCTTCTACTATACTTAGTGGCCGTAATATACTACGGTCGGCCATCTGGAATGTCATGTTGGTGCAACTCAGCTTTGTCAAACCAAGTCTCTTAGCCAGAGACAATGGTAAGACACTCACGCTAGCGCCTAAATCGCATAGCGCATTATCATTCAAATAGCTACCGATATGACACGGAATTGAAAAACTACCCGGGTCTGACTGCTTAGGAGGTAACTTATTTTGAAATAGGGCTGACCTCAAAGCTACGGTCGCACTATCACTAATACTCCTCTTACGCGATAAAATTTCTTTCATAAACTTAAGATAAGAGGGTACCTTAGTCAGCAACTCAGTGAACGGCACAGTAACTTCCAAGCTTTTCAGAAGTTCAACAAATTTGCCGAATTGTTGATTGGCCTTTGTATTCTGCAACCGCCTCGGGAAGGGAACCGTGATAGGTATCGCGAGTCCCTTGTTTCTCTCTTCCAATGTGTCTTCCGGAGCAAGTTTTGTATCCTTTGGACGCTTCTTACCTCTCGAACGAGGTCTTTCCGGTGATTTATCGCTTAAACGAGCACTAGCAGGCTCTCGAATAAGCTTCCCGTCATCAAAACTACTCGATCGAGCAACATAACCATTCGATCAAGTAGAATCCTCAATAATATCACTCGATCGAGTGAAATTTTCACTCGATCGAGCAACTCCATTTTGCTCTTCACTCGATCGAGTAGATAAACTACTCGATCGACCATTGTCAATTCCTTCTTCACTCGATCGAGTGGAAAAACCACTCGATTGACCACTTTCTTCGCCTAATCTGCTCGATCGACCACCAGAAATCAGTCGATCGAGCAATTGTTTTGTCGTGAGCTTATTTTCTTCGAAAAAACACTGTTCACCATAAGTTTTAGCCTTCCTCAGGTCTGATTTTTGCATTTCCGGTCCCTCATATGAACGACCGCTTCTCAGATTTATCAAGTTTACCGTCTCATGTGGATTCTTCTCATTTTGAGTCGGTAAATGACCCTGCTTCCTCGTGGATTGGTTAGTGGCTTATTGGGCAACTTGAGTTTCAAGTGCCTTAATTGACGCATCTTTCTGTTGATCACTCAGCTGCCACTGCTTCGTAAAGGACTGCAACATAGACTTAAGCTCACCAAATTTACTCACCCCACCGGAAGATGATGCACCATGGTTAAGAGGAGTAAAGGAAGGAGTCTTCTGAAAGCCTTGTTGATTCTTATGTGGAGGAATGTAAGGCTGCTGCTGGTGCGGAGGAGGAGTAGGATTGAGCACATTTTGACTAGTTCACCTCAAATTGGGATGGACTGCCCCTTGATTGTTGTAATATGAACCCCCTCCTTGCCTATATTGCTGAAAGGCAAGGACTTGTTCCTTCTCCATAAGACAGCCAACAGCAGTGTGGCCATCATTACTCCCACATCTCTCACATGTGACAGTCTCTCCTCTAGTAAGAACATGGACCGTCTGAGGCTCCCCAACAGCTTGTAACTCTAACTTGTCAAATCTAGCATTCATGGCTTCCAGTTGAGCCACAACTTGCTTATCTACCGCATGAACTGTCCTTATACTATCCCTTGGGTTTCCATACTCAGCACTGTGATTCGCCATCTCTTCAATAAGGGACCATCCCTTATCATCATCCGTATTCTCTTGGAATCTACCACTGGATGCTGCATCAAGTATGGCTTTGTGGTCGTCATACAACCCATTGTAGAACTGATTGGCTATAAACCATGGGTCAAAGCCGTGATGAGGAATAGACCTCACCAACTTTTTGAATCGGGACCACGCCTCATATAAAGTCTCATCGGGATTCTGTCTGAAACTGGTAATCTTGGCCCTCAGCAGATTGGTGCGCTGTGGAGGGAAATATCTCTTGTAAAAGGCAAGAGCAAGAGACTACCAATCTGTTAACCCCAGCAGCTGTGCGTGTTAGCCACTCCCTGGCTGAGTCAGTCAAAGAGAAAGGAAATAGAACCTCCTTAATCTTGTCTTGAGTTACCCCCTTAGTGGCGGGGATAGTAGAACAATAATCGGTAAAGGTCTCCAGATGCTTCCTCGAATCTTCACCTGCCGCACCTCTATAAAGGTTTCTCTCCACCAGATTTATGTAAGAAGGACGGATGTCAAATGTATTCCCATCCTCCGTCTGACGATTGAAACCCTTTGGAATTGAGGTGGCCTTGGGCACTGAATGACTAGAAAGTTTAGGCATCTTTACTGGTGATAACGAACTGTCATCGAAAAGAAAGTGATGTAGCTCTGGCTCGAAAGTACTCAAGTCTTCCTTTCGTGATTTTCTCTGCAGACGGAGTCTATGCCTGAATAATCTCTCTGGCTCTGAATCAGCTGAAACTAATTCTAACCTGTCTGACCTGGGCATAAACAACACTGGGGTAAAATAATAAGAACGGTCTCAATGAATAGAAATCCCCTGAGACAGATAAAATAAACGGAACGAAAACAAATAGGGCAATTGCCTCCCCGGCAACGGCGCCAAAATTTGACACATCTGTCGTGTACCTGTCAAAAATAAACTAACTAAACTAACTATATAGCTAGGGAAGTCAGGTCGATCTCCACAGGGAGGCAAGATTGTTGGGAAATGTGTCCTCAACAATGGTGCGATCACATGATTTAAATATCATTATTAAATCTCATTTTAAGAATACAATTGGGAAGTAATATTGTTACTGTCAACTGGTCAACATATATCGGTAATGATTGGCTGACTAGAGTTTGACATTACTGTCGTGTGACGGTGGTGATCAGTTGACCCCCTAGGTCGTACCTAAAGGGCAATACTCTTAATTGATTATTTAATTAATCGTATAATGTTACGAGTTAATTAAATTACTTGAAAATTGACGGACAATTTTGGAAGTAAAATTTACGTATCATATTGAAATGTGATTAAATAAGATACGGTCTGAGTAATTGAATTGTATCATTACTCGGATGAAATTATTGTTTAAAGAAACAATCGAAATTGAATGATTTATTATAAATACAATCTGTTGTGATTTATAAATTGGTAAAATATTTTGGCACAAGTAATTATGATATTACTAAGTCGTTTTTTGTATATGACGTATTTTTATTAATACGTTGATTTTTAATATGTTAAAAATACATAACAAATTTATATCACATGTGACATGTGACATATTGACAATTGACAAAAATAATATGGGATCCATATTATGTATAGTGCCGAAAAATTGGGGAGCATTAAGCTAGTTAATTGTTTTAATTAGTTGATAAAACATAATGATGAAAAAGCAAGTCTAGGCATGCAAGCCTATTGTTCCTTGTGAAGAACAATTTTTCCATGCATTGGCTCCCCAATAGCTCTCCTCTTACACGGTTTTGGGGAAGAAAAACTATCATTGTTTTTCTATAATTTTTACCTAATAATATACTAAGTGTAGTGTATTATTTTCATTCCAACATTATCATCCAAAATTAAGTTCTAGAGAGAAGAAAAATCCTCCTCATCTTCTCTCATAAAACCGAAATAATATAAGTGTTTTATAAATTTTTGGTTCAATTTTCTACCTAGATTAATATTATACTAGCTCAAATAATATTAATTAGATTAAGAGGAAGCCTTGGGTATAATACATAGGGAGAGATCTTACACTTAGATCTTTGTTCTTCCATTGGAAAAGCTCAAGAACAAGAAGAGAAAGGTGATCTCTCTTGTGCCCTAATAGCCGAAATCTACTATGTAAGGACATGATTTCTCCTCTATTTATATTATCGTTTGCATGCATAAGATCCGTTTTAATTTTATGACAAATTAGTTTTGACATATTTGAGTATGTTAACATGTATATGAATCTACATTTCCTTCAATTGGTATCAGAGCCACGGTTGTTTGCATGCAAATTGGTTAAAAGTTTTTCCGAGTTATATGAATAACAAAATAAAACTTGTAAAATTTGTGTTATTATGATATATCACGAAATTATTACATGCATGTTAATATTTCTGGTCCTAAAGTGTTTTAGGATATTTTGGTTAATTTTTCGGATTTTTATTGTTCATAATTTACAATAATGGCATTTAAATGTGATTTTATGAGTAAAAATGTCATTTTTGGTCTAAAAATAGCTATACTTCGAATTTTCACTTGGTTTTTGGATATGTTGTTACATATATTATTTTGAGATAACCTGTAAATTTTCATAATTTTTGGACTTGTTATGCTCGAAAAATGAATTTTTCATCATTAAATTCGGATTTAAGAGAAAAATAGGTTAATATGAGTTAAATTTCGAATCTGGTCATAGAAAATTAATATGTTGTCACATGCAATTTTACAAGATGTGTGTAAAATAATTGGCTATAAAGATGTCCTTTAGCATGATTTATGAATTTTTGAAGAAAAATAGCATAAATAGTGACATTATTAGTGAAAAATTAATAAAACATATTCTATGACTTAGGAAAAACGTCTAATGTTGCATTTTATTATATTTTTCAGATCTAAAATTGAAAAGTTAATGAAAATAATTTTTCCATGTTTTTATGATTATTTTATTATAAATTGATAAACCGCAACATTGTTTTTCCGGAAAAATTTCGAAATTTTTAACCTAAGATTTTGAACATTATGAGTGTCATGGGATTTTTCCAGAATGTTCATGAATTTAAATTTCAAATTTTGAATTTATTTGAAATTTTTAGATTTATTTGAAGTTTAATGGCTTATTTTTGTAATTTTTGGTCCATTTTTGAACAATTTTATAAATAAAGGTTAATTATGGTCAAATTATTAGTGAAGACTATATTTTGAGTCCTAAGAGGTTAGGGTAATTAACTTATGCATAAATATGAGTTTATGCATTTTTGTGATTATAAAATGTTGAAATCACGCAAATCCGTAAAAACCGAGTAATATACGATATTGGCTAATTAAAAGGCGATTTAGCATAAAAATTGAGCATGTTCATACATATTATAATGCTGCATTTTCTTTATGATTGTCATAATTTTAATTTATGTAATTTTTGAATTATGTAATTTTACTTAGTATGGCCTTAGATTTTAATTGGTATTTCCCGAAATGTATGGGAATATCGATTCGGTTGCAATTTTTATTGTGATCTCGTATCACCGTTTTGTAATTTAATAGATTTATTTTATTTTAGTTACAAATGTATAATAGGAAATTATGTAATTTATTATGTAATTTTATTCGACCGGAGTTCCTAAAGACGGATTTCTTCAAGAATGGCGATACATAAAGACGGTGTTACCTCGAGATGCGTGCCACAACCGAAGTTCAAGGGACCAATGGAGTTGGTTTCCGAATATGTAATAGATTAATATTTTTTCTATTTTAGGAAAGGCCATACTAGGATTTATTTATCTTTATGCTTGCATTTTATTTTATGTCACATGCATCGCTAAATCGCCATAACTAAACATGCATTGTCTTTTATCGAGTTTATCGACCGTGTCAATTAGAATTATCGTAGTTCACCGCTTTAGTTCACTTAAAACGTGATAGATAATAAATTGACATGACCTCTCGCTAAAACAACTAATTGAGACATAGCCTTACCAAATAGTAGAAACCATGAAAACCTATTTCGCGAGGGAGTGCACTCGGCTACCCCGGGGTACAAACCTTGTTACGTAGGGGAAGTGGGTGATAAATGTCTAATCCACCGAATTCATATTGATGAGGGTTTCATCGGCTACCCCGTGCCTAAATTAATATGGGTTTGGATAATGGACACATTTATTCGAAATTTGGATTGAACTCAACAAAAGTAATTGATAAGGGTTTCATCGGCTACCCCGTGCCCTTGTTGATGTGTTTTGGGCTATAGATAAATATTAGAGTAATTTTATCGACCAAGAGTTCTAAAAGTAGAATCGATTAAAAGGTTAATCCACCGAGTTATATTGATGAGGGTTTCATCGGCTACCCCGTGCCTAAGTTGATATGAATTTGGGTCTTGGAATCATTTATTATAGTTGGGTAGAGGTCACTATATAAATGTTCATATCTTGTTAAATTTGCAAGTATGATTTAAAAAGACAAATGTTAATATTTCCTTTCCTCCATATTTGTAGTGCATTACAATGAATCCATCAAATGCTACCGCACCGATAACCATTGAGTCATATCACCATGTTCTTGACGACGTATGCTCCAACAATAATTTTGATACAACTAGAGAACTTCATTTCGGGATAGGTTCGGATGGAAACCTTAATTTCATCACCACTTCTAAACCACCCACTACTACTAGACCTCGTGTGAGTCCGTCTCAAGAAGACTACCTCATACGATCTATAGGGTCTTTATCTCTGGAAGATAAGGATGCCAAAGCTAGTGGGAGCTCTAGCAATCAAGTTCTTGCTTCAAAGGGCAAGAGGTTCAAGAAGAAAGGAAAGAAAATCAAAAACTTCAAGCAAGTTAATGATGAGTGCCATTATTGTTATGGCATGGGACATTGGCTTAGGAATTGCCCTATGTATTTGCGAAATATAAGGGAAGGACTCATTACTCCAAAAGGTACAATTCCTAAAGAAATTTATGTTATTGATATAAATTATACTTCCACTACGACATGGGTACTAGATACCGGTTGTGGTTCTCACCTTTGTAATCATTTACAGGGTTTAAGAGATGTGGAGAAGCTTAGCAAAGGAGATGTGGATCTTCGACTTGGAAATGGAGCTCGGGTAGCGGCCGAATCCAAAGGAACTTATGTTCTAGCTTTGCCAAACGGTTTTGAGTTGTATTTGCATAATTGTTTTTATGTTCCTACGCTCTCTAAAAACATTATTTCAATCGCCATGCTAGACATGGACGGTTTTTGTTTTGTCATTAAGAACAATCGTTGCTCTATTTCTAGGAATGATTTGGTTATTGGCCAAGCTTCTTCCATAAATGGCATTTACATTTTAGAGACCTCAAAACCGACTAATGATATTTATAACATTCAATCAAAGAAACTCAAAACAAGTGACCCAAGTGAAGCGTTCATTTGGCATTGTCGATTAGGTCACATAAACGAGAATCGCATCAAAAGATTAATTTCAACTAATGTGATTACACCTTTTGATTATCAATCATTTGGTACATGCGAATATTGCCTACTTGGCAAAATGACTCGTAATCCTTTTAGCGGTAAAGGGACACGAGCTAGTGAGCTATTGGGACTCATACACACCGATGTATGCGGACCAATGAGTATCACCGCTCGTGGTAATTATGACTACTTTATAACCTTCACCGATGACTTGAGTAGAATGGGTATATCTATTTAATAAAACACAAGAGTGAAGCATTTGAGAAATTCAAGGAATTCCAAAACGAAGTAGAGAACCAATTGAACAAAAGGATTAAGGCACTACGATCCGATCGTGGTGGTGAATACCTTAGTCTTGAATTTGATTCACACTTGAAAGGTTGTGGCATTATATCACAACTTTCTCCACCCGGAACACCACAACTCAATGGTGTTGCCGAAAGGAGGAATCGAACCCTACTTGATATGGTTCGATCCATGATGAGTCAAACCGAGTTACCGAACTCGTTTTGGGGATTTGCAATCCAAACTGCAATTCTATCTTTAAATAATAGTCCCACTAAAGCCACCGAAAAGACTCCATTTGAGACATGGAAAGGAAGGGTTCCTAATCTATCCTATATGAAAATTTGGGGATGTGATGCTTACGTCAAGGCTAAACCCGACAATAAGCTTGCCCCAAGATCCGAAAAATGCATCTTTGTAGGTTATCCTTTGACCTCTCGAGGTTACTACTTCTACAAACCTCAAGAAAACAAAGTGTTTGTGTCTAGTGAGGCTGTCTTCTTAGAAAGTCAATTTATTTCTAAGAGACAGTGGGAGAAATTTTGAACTTGACGAAGTTCAAGAGCCACAAACCGAGGTAGAGACGCAAGAAGATGTTCCTTCGTCGTCTAACGCGGTTGTACCTCCTCCACTAAGAAGGACGGGCCGAGTCATTCGCCATCCCGATCGATATGTGGGACTTATCGAAGAAGATGGAACGCTCGATGTGTTGCTTATGGAAAGTGACGAGCCCGCCACCTACAAGGCCGCAATCTCTAGTCCTAATTCCACCTTATGGCTTGAAGCCATGAAGTCCGAAATGGATTCTATGCTTGAAAACCAAGTTTGGGACTTGGTAGATTTGCCTAAAGGGGCAAGACCCCTCCAATGCAAATGGATATTCAAGGTCAAAAATGGCATAGAAGGACATGACGATGTCTACAAAGCTAGGCTAGTGGCAAAAGGATTTACCCAAGTCCAAGGTCTCCATTATGATGAGACCTTCGCCCCGTAGCCATGCTAAGATCCATACGGATTTTGTTAGCGATCGCCGCATTTCATGATTATGAAATTTGGCAAATGGATGTCAAAACCGCTTTTCTAAATGGGCATTTAGAAGAGGAGGTGTACATGATACAACCCGAAGGTTTTGTTGATTCTAAAAATCCTAACAAAGTGTGCAAGCTTAAGAGATCCATTTATGGTCTTAAGCAAGCATCTAGAAGTTGGAATCATCGATTCAATCATGTTATAAAAGAAAATGGTTTCACTCGAAATGTTGAGGAACCATGTTTATACATGAAATTAAGTGGGAGCAATGTTGTGTTCCTAATCTTGTATGTCGATGACATACTACTCATTGGAAATGATATTCCAATGTTGTCTTCTGTTAAGAAGTGGTTAGGTAACCACTTCCAAATGAAGGATTTAGGAGAGGTACAACGCATATTAGGTATCCGGATCTATAGAGATAGACCCAAGAGGATATTGGCACTAAGTCAAGAGTCTTATGTTGATAAGATTCTTCGACGATTCAACATGGACAAATCCAAAAGGGGTTTGGTACCTATGGTAACCGGAACGATATTGAGCACGACTCAATGTCCCTCCGAACCCCATGATGTTGAACGCATGAAGTTGATCCCTTACGCTTCCGCTGTTGGATCAATCATGTATGCCATGATATGCACACGTCTCGATGTCTCGTATGCCTTGAGCATGACGAGTAGATATCAAGGAAATCCAGGGGAGAGTCACTGGATTGCTGTCAAGAACATCCTTAAGTACTTGAGAAGAACTAAGGACTCTATCCTTGTGTTTGGAGGAGACACGAGTTGCGTGTTACAGATACACGACTCAAGTTTTCAAACAGATAGAGATGACATGAAATCACAAGTCGGTTTTGTTTTCATGCTCAATGGTGGTGCCGTAGTGGAGAAGCTTCAAGGAAGTCAGAATCATGGATTCGACAACGGAGGTGAGTACATAGCAGCATCGGAAGGCGCCAAGGAAGCTATGTGGATCAAGCAATTCACGGAAGGTCTAAAAGTAGTACCTACCACCGATGATCCCATCACTCTCTATTGTGATAATAGTGGGACGATCTTCCAAGCTAAGGAGCCAAAGTCTAGTAATAGATCTAGACATGTACTTAGAAAGTATCATGTAATAAGAGATTTCATTGAAAGAAAGGAAATTGCGATTTGTAAGGTTGGGACGGATGACAACATAGCCGATCCGCTCACCAAGCCTTTATCGCAGGCTAAGCATGATGGGCATGTTGCGTCCATGGGACTTAAACGTGTACCAAATTTTTGTTAGATTTTGAAATGAAATAAAAGTGTTGTTTTTGTTCATGTTCATAATCGCATTTGTTTTTTATCCTTAATTTATACATTGTTACGTCCAAACGGGTTGTAGTGACAATTGAACCCCGTTAAAGTGAACACGGATTAACATAGTATTTGCCCATAGTCACTTGTATGAGGTGACGTCTCGAAGTGACTAGAGTGTGAGGCGATTGATGGCAAGTTCAAGTGCCATACAGTCATGTGAGATGACTAGTCGATCACATAGACAGACTGTTAGGAACATTTTGTCGGGCCTAATGACCGCTTATAGAGTTCTGGCAAATTTATATAGCCTGGTCGTGGCGAGAGCTACTATAGTATTCAAATGAGTCGATTCTTTTGACTAAAGACTATTCGCCTAAGATGGCACGATTTGATTAACTTTGATTTGTGTTACTACGACCTTCGTAAATGGGGTCAAATGGGCATATTTTGGGTTATGATGGTCGTGGCTAGTCGAAGGGAATGAGTGCGATAGGAATTGTCCACCCCTAGTCAGGGTTATAACAATATCTCGGGGCCACTCGAGGAGTAATGAATCGAAATGCGTGGCACGCTCGGATGGCATCCGAGTGGATAAATCCGGTCAATCGCTTATTCTCCGGATCGAGGAAACCACTCTTGATATGATCACTTGCAAGTACGACCTGAAAGACACCTTGCATTGAGTGGGAGATAGTAATAGGACAAGAGAATTGGTGACGCACACTTGTCGAGGACAAGTGGGAGATTGTTGGGAAATGTGTCCTCAACAATGGTGCGATCACATGATTTAAATATCATTATTAAATCTCATTTTAAGAATACAATTGGGAAGTAATATTGTTATCACAATCGGTCAACATATATCGGTAATGATTGGCTGACTAGAGTTTGACATTACTGTCGTGTGACGGTGGTGATCAGTTGACCCCCTAGGTCGTACCTAAAGGGCAATACTCTTAATTGATTATTTAATTAATCGTATAATGTTACGAGTTAATTAAATTACTTGAAAATTGACGGACAATTTTGGAAGTAAAATTTACGTATCATATTGAAATGTGATTAAATAAGATACGGTCTGAGTAATTGAATTGTATCACTACTCGGATGAAATTATTGTTTAAAGAAACAATCGAAATTGAATGATTTATTATAAATACAATCTGTTGTAATTTATAAATTGGTAAAATATTTTGGCACAAGTAATTATGATATTACTAAGTCGTTTTTTGTATATGACGTATTTTTATTAATACGTTGATTTTTAATATGTTAAAAATACATAACAAATTTATATCACATGTGACATGTGACATATTGACAATTGACAAAAATAATATGGGATCCATATTATGTATAGTGCCGAAAAATTGGGGAGCATTAAGCTAGTTAATTGTTTTAATTAGTTGATAAAACATAATGATGAAAAAAGCAAGTCTAGGCATGCAAGCCTATTGTTCCTTGTGAAGAACAATTTTTCCATGCATTGGCTCCCCAATAGCTCTCCTCTTACACGGTTTTGGGGAAGAAAAACTATCATTGTTTTTATATAATTTTTACCTAATAATATACTAAGTGTAGTGTATTATTTTCATTCCAACATTATCATCCAAAATTAAGTTCTAGAGAGAAGAAAAATCCTCCTCATCTTCTCTCATAAAACCGAAATAATATAAGTGTTTTATAAATTTTTTGTTCAATTTTCTACCTAGATTAATATTATACTAGCTCAAATAATATTAATTAGATTAAGAGGAAGCCTTGGGTATAATACATAGGGAGAGATCTTACACTTAGATCTTTGTTCTTCCATTGGAAAAGCTCAAGAACAAGAAGAGAAAGGTGATCTCTCTTGTGCCCTAATAGCCGAAATCTACTATGTAAGGACATGATTTCTCCTCTATTTATATTATCGTTTGCATGCATAAGATCCGTTTTAATTTTATGACAAATTAGTTTTGACATATTTGAGTATGTTAACATGTATATGAATCTACATTTCCTTCAAAGATATCTGTAGAAGTCCGTCTATTTGGTCACAAATGGGAGGGGGGGTTGTTTGAATTATTATCTAAACTACGAAGTTTTAAAGTAAGAGAAATAAAGATAAGAGCAATAAAGGCAAAGAAATAAGATTGAACTATCAGATAGAGAGGGACATGTTAGGATTTCGGTTCACTACGGTAGTCCAGTGACTCAGCTGTAAATGACTCAGACGAATTAATGTAAGACGGATGTTGAAAGGTCCTTCGATCCACTTCCTATCCTAAAATACCACTAACTTAACTTTCATTCTCGTCAGGGTAGTCTACTGTTCATAGGAGGCCTATTTAGTCCAATCTTTCAATCTAGGATTAATTTTAGCCAGATTAAAGAGGTGACTTAGAAGTGTGCACTCAACTAAGTCGGTAAATACAATTAAATTGCTATGGTGACAGAGTCTCGTAATTAATTCATCTAATTCATTTACTACATCGTCACACTCCTACCGCAGATCCCCTAATCCCAACATGAATGGGGTTTAGCTACTCATATCGCTAATTAAACTAACAGCAGATAATTTTCCAGCAGTAAACATTATGAAATAAATAATAACTTGCATAAGAGTAAATTAGGGAAGAGGAATTAAATGGAGTAAACAAGAAATTTAAGCAAACAATGATCAATTATTAATAAGAGAAGAAGAAGGAATTACAATCAAGCGAATCCGGCGTAAAGAACAATCGAATCCGAGTCAGAATAATCCCAAAGTAAGGTTACAGTGAGTAATGTAAAGCAACGTAGTAAAGTTTCTGATAATATGAAAAAGATAGATCAAAGATGTCTAAAAACCTAGTTAACGTAGGTTTAAATAGGAAAAGCAATTAAGTTTAGCGAAATAAACATAACACGGGCTGTTTAGAAGCCCAAATCAGCAAAACCACTCGATCGAGTGGAATAAAACCACTCGATCGAGCAAACACCCCAGCAAAACTACTCGATCGAGTAGAAAGTTACTCGATCGAGTAACTCATCTTTGTGCAGGCTAAGGATCGAGTAGAATTCTACTCGATCGATCAATGGGAGACGTAAAAACCACTCGATCAAGTGGTAAAACTTCTCGATCGAGTACTTCATCTTCTTTTCAGCTCAAGTCCGCGCCTAAATGCCTCGTAATCCGTGCCATGACGCTTCCCAACGCAGTATCTCACTCTGGACAGATCCCGTCTCCTCTAAATGCATGCAAAAAGGACGAAAAAGAGTACGATTCCACTACTTTCGCGTTCATTTCTACAAAATGGACAAAACGAACCAAAGTAGCCCATTCGGGGCAAAATACCATAAAAACAGTATAAAAATGCATAGAAATACGTGCTGAAATAGGCTAAAAAAACTATATATTAGGCACGTATCACCACTCGATCGAGCAATAAAACAGCTTGAACGAGTATTCTTCCTCCAAAACAGCTCAAACTCGTAAGCGACTGCCTCGTAGACCGTGCCTTCATGCATCCCAATGCAAGATCTCACTCTGAAAATCCCGTCTCCTCAAAATGCATGCAAAAAGGGACGAAAAAAGGTACGATTCCACTACTTTTACGTTCATTCCTACAAAACGGACAAAACGAACCAAAGTAGCCAATTCGGGGCAAACTGCAATATAAACAGTACGAAAGTACATAGAAACACGTGCTAAAATAGGCTAAAAAGACTATATAAAATGCACGTATCAAAGCTGTTTTGCATTCCTGTTTCTAATAGAAAGATTCCTGACCTACTCCCTGGTTTCTCACCTGTCTCCTCCTCCAATCCTCAGCAGTCATCGCACAACATGTCTTCTGGTAGGTTTCCTTATATTAACATATTCTTTTTCTCATCTGGTGCCTCCTAACGTCTGACATCTCGCTGACTGCAGGTGCCAAAGTTGATCCCTTGGAAGCTATCCTCTAGAGTGCCAGGAGGAAGAGAGCTGCCGGGAGTCCTGACACGCCTTCTGCTTTCAAGAGAAGTGCCCCTGCCGCCTCCTTTCAATCTCCTCCTAGTCACTCCAGCACCGCTCGCCCTGCTTCCGAGCCTTTAGAGGTTAGCCCTCTGTCGCGTCATCCTCCTACTCTTCCAGCGAGCGCTGTTACTACTGGCTGGGGTATCACCGCCCACTTTCCCGAAGGTTTTAGGAATGTGGATCAAGTGCCTTACTGGCCAGATATGGACCAACTCCTCTTCCTTCCCCTACTAAAGGCATTCAAGGGGTTCTCCCCCGAGGAATTGGCTGAAAATGATGTGCATAATGCTTGTATAGTAGGTCCTCCTCTTCTGCTTCCTTTGTCTGCCCTAAACTTGTTCCTGCTGAATTTGCTAATGTTTCCCTCCGTCAACAGGCCTTTCAGTCAGCTCTCTATAACAGGAAGATGATCGACGTGGTCCAAACTACCAATCGGGCCACCTATGCCAAGAATCAAGAGCTTTCTGGAACTATCGCCGGTCTGGAGCAGCATCGCCTTAATCTGAGAGAGCACGTGACGAAGCTGAAGACGGAGCTGTCTGGTGCTAAGAAGAGGCTGAAGGAGGAAGCTAACCTGGTACGTACTCAAGAAGTGTGCAATACCTTTTCTGATGCCCTCAAGTGCTCTGATGAAAATATCAACGAGCTAATCTCCCTTTCCACCAATATTGTTGCTTGTGCTACCCGGCGGAGTAAGATAAGTGGAATACGTGTTGCGCTGACTGAGACTCCTAACCTTCAATCCATAGAGGAGGAAGAGAGACAGCTCGAGAATCTCTACCCTGTTCAACCTAACTTGAGTGTGCTGATGCCTGAGGTTGGCGAGGTGAATACTCCCGCAATGATGGAGCAGGCTGCTGTTGAGGAGGCTGGCTCCCTCCAGGAAGTTTCTGTTGTTGTGGAGGTCCAAGAGGCTGCAGGCGATGAGAAGGTGGCATCTGGTCCTGTACCTGAAAAGGGGAGTCAGCAGGAAGATGCAGGAGAGGCGTCTGAGAGGGTGGTCATTAACCTCGCCTCTAGTTAAAAATATTTTAATTTTTTCATGATTGGTGATCTGGCCCTGTGATGGTGCATACTTGTAAGTATTTTTAAGAGACTTTAGCTTTGTGATTCCCGCCGTGGTGGCGTTTTTTAAACTCTGGGCCATGCTGGCCGTATTTTGAAATGATCCTTGCCTGGTTTTGGCAAGTTGGCTTTATCTTCCCTTTTATAGACATTAAGCACATATCAGGTGGTCATACTTAGCTCTGGGACCGTTTCAGACTTATGAATACCGTTGTGTCAGCCCAATGACTAATTTAAGTTGGAAATGGCCGTGTCAACCTAGGAGGTTGATTTGGACCCGTCGTGTCAGCCTGAGAAGGCTGATTTAGACTTAGCTAGCTGTCGTGTCAGCCTAGGGGGCTGATTTAGACATATACCGCGTTCTGACTGGAGGTGGCCGTGTCAACCTAAGAGGTTAATTTAGACCTAACGTGTCAGCCTCAGAAGGCTGATTTAGACTTAGCTAGCTGCCGTGCAACCCAATGGCTGATTTAGACATTTGCCGCATTCTGACTACTTAACCTTGTTCATGATGCAAGGTGTGTTCATCACGTTTAAAGCCAATAGCGACGTACCTTAGGCAAGCTTATCGTCATTCTAGGACCAGTGGAACATTGCAGGATGCTAGGGCCCTGACTACGTCGAGTACTCGGTGTTGATAGCTATCTTTGGGGGTGGTATCCGAGGTAGCTGCATGAACTTTGAGCTGTTGGCCAAGCTCCCCTTCATATGTTCCACAAGCCGCCTGGTTAGGGTGCTCCTATTGTAGAATTAGGTTAGGCATATTAGAGTGCCATGTGCCTTGTCACCCCGCGTTCACAGTTGACGGTCCTACTGGCAACACTTTTAACGTACCATAGACGTTAGAGTGCAGAGTGGTATTTTTAAAAGAGCCCAAAATAGAGAAAATCTGTCAGAGCAATGTGAAGTACCTGGTGCTATCTCATGGGGTTCGAGAGCAACCGTGGTCCCATGAAGCTAGAGACCACACAGCTCCAATAGCAGTTTTAAATTTTGAAAAAATGTAAACAAACAAAAAAGAAGTAAAATAAAAGTTGGTAGAATGCCTACTACCTTTTTTTTTCTTTTTTTCTTTTTTTTTTGGGTTTTTGAATACAAACTCTGTACACTAAATTATACTTGTTATCAAAAGTGATACCTCTTCAGGTGAAGTATGTTCCATGGTTTGTGTATTATGTGACCAACGCCTTTAACCTGGTATGGTCCTTCCCATTTATAGGCGAATTTGCCTGCTTTGCGATTTATGGTGTTTTGGAACACCTCGCGGAGAGCCAGGTCTCCTACCTCCAGGAGCCTGATTTTTACGTTCTTGTTGTAGCTTTTGGCGACTGACTGTTTGTAGCCAGCTAGACGTATCTTCGTGCTTGCTCGCAGCTCATCTATCGTGTCTAGGCTCCTGATCATTTCTGCACTGTTCAGTTCCCATGTCATACATCCATACCTGTGGGTTGGAATTAGAACTTCTGATGGAATTACTGCTTCTGCACCAAACACCAGGCGGAAGGGTGTTTGGCCTATCACCGTGTTTGGTGTAGTTCTATCTGACCATAGTACCAATGACAACTCATCTGCCAACTTTCCTCCTAACTCCTCCAATCTCCTTCTTTAATTGTCCATGATGATCTTATTGCTAGAATCAGCTTGCCCATTGGACTTTGGAGTCCTGGGTGCTGACTTCTTTAGAGAGATGTTCCACCTGGCACAGTATCCTTCCGCGTCGTTTGGCATGAATTGTGATCCGTTGTCACATATGATTTCTGATGGGATACCAAACCTGCAGATGATATTACGTTTGATAAAAGAAATGACTTTCTTATCTTTTACCTCAGTGAATGCTTCTGCCTCTATCCACTTGGAAAAATAGTCCGTCATTGCTAGCATCCATACTCTATTTCCTGGGGCCTTTGGCAGAGGGCCCACGATGTCCATTCCCCATGTCTTGAATGGCCATGGGGAGATGATGGGGTGCAAAGATTCTGCTGGCTGGTGGATCATTGGCGCTGACCACTGATAGGCGTCACATTTTCGAGCGTACTCTGCTGAGTCTGCCCTCATTGTAGGCCAGAAGTAGCCTTGTCTAAGGGCTTTATTTGACAGACTCCTACCCCCTGCATGGTTTCCATTATCGCCACTGTGGAGGGCATGCAATACGGTCCGCGCTTCTTGCTTATCCAAGCACCGTAAATAGGGTCCTGCCAGTGACTTTCTAAGAAGCACATTGTCAATCTGCGTGATTCTGGAGGCTTTCATTTTGAAACCCCTTACCTCTTTATTGTCATCTGGCAGCTTGCCATGCCTCAACCAATCTAGGTAAGGCGTACGCCAATCCGGGTCAGCTGACTGGTCATCTGTGCTTGACAGAAGTGTTGCTTTATCTTACTGATCTTCTAGCTCTCCTTTGTCTACTTCCTTTGTCTTTGGATTTATGGCTCCAATACATGCATGATGGGGATGTAATACATGCACGATGGGGATGTAAGCCAGCTATGTTGGCTTGAAAGTTGCCCCCAGGGTTGCTAGGGCGTCAGCCTCCACATTCTGGTCTCTAGGAACC
Organism: Silene latifolia; assembly: GCF_048544455.1. Classification (NCBI taxonomy): domain Eukaryota; kingdom Viridiplantae; phylum Streptophyta; class Magnoliopsida; order Caryophyllales; family Caryophyllaceae; genus Silene; species Silene latifolia. The sequence goes on along the minus strand of NC_133538.1, from coordinate 284,061,583 downwards.
TGCTTGAGCATGCAATCTCTGAATTTTTATTTAAGCTCCTTTGCTACTTTCAAGTAGGCTACCATCTTTGAATCCCTTGCTACGTATTCATCATTTACATGGTTGACTATAAGCAAGGAATCGCTGTATACCTGCAGGTTTCTGACTCCTAACTCCAGAGCTAGCTGCATCCCTAGTATTAAGGCTTCGTACTCTGTTTCATTGTTAGTTGCGTTAAATTCACAACGAACCGCTTGTGCTATCAGATCCCCGTGTGGAGATCGAAAGATCAGGCCCACCCCTGCCCCCCTTTGATTGGAGGCACCGTCAATATGCATCTGCCAGACTTCTGCTGCCTTATCCCCTTTGAAGGTTAAGATTTATTTATCTGCCAGGTTTTGGATAGCTAGGCTGAAATCTGATACGAAATCTGCTAGTGCTTTTGACTTTATCGCCATTCTTGGGTCATACCTAATATCATACCCGCCGAGGTGTACGGACCATTTCGACATTCTGCCTGACAACTCGAGCTTTCTCATTATAGATTTTAACGGGTAGTTAGTCACAACATGTATGGTGTGAGACTCAAAGTAGGGGTGCAGTTTGTAAGATGCAATTACATGTGCAAGTACCAGTTTTTCGAGAGATGTGTACCTGGTCTCTGCTGGCTGCAGAGACTTGCTTACGTAGTAGAATGGCCGTTGCTCCTTGTCCTGCTCTCTTACTAGGATCGCGCTTAATGCCACCTCTGTGACGGCTAGGTAAAGGAACAATGGTTCTCCTTGCTCTGGTTTTGATAGCAGTGGTGGGGTGCTGAGATAATGCTTCAGCTCTTTGAATGCTTGCTCGTGCTCCGGGGTCTACTCGAATCTTTGGCTCTTCCTCAATATATCATAGAATAATCTGCATTTGTCTGAGGATCTCGAGATGAACCTGCTCAAGGCTGCTGTTAGGCCCAAAATCTGGATATGGGCTTATCTGGGGCAGCAGGTCTGGATGCAGTGTGAGACGCAAGGCGTCAGGGAGCCAGGGTGGCAGCATCAGCGCATAGTGCAAGACATGGGCTTTGATCCGCGTAGAAGAAGCATACCAGAACTCTATCACCTACCGTAGTCCAATAAAGGAAAGTCATATTCTATGTTAAATTAGAAATAACTTGGAAGAAAAGCAAGGAACCCTAGCTGAACGAGCTACCCTATATAAGGGGCCTCAATGCAAAGAAGGAGGATGATAAAAAAATACGAGAATTACACCCTAGCATTCATAGCATAACGCACGAACTGTACTTCCTCCCGAATTATAATGAAAATCTTGGTGGGATTCCGTCTCCCCCGCGGTTGTTTCCCAAATTGGGTTTTCCGCGTCACCAAAATTGCTTGTGTTCTTTATTTACATCGCGCATTCAAATTAGCATACAACAAACAATAAAATCACAATTCAGACCTAACGTTAAGACAACTTTAACCCTAAATTGGTAGAAATTTACCAAAACAGTTTGGCGCCCCTTATGGGGCATAATGGTCGTCCTCGTTAGCCAGTCTACACAACAAGCATAACATGTCCGGGCACCAAGAAACCAACCCAAGTAGAACTAGTGGTGCCCCAGCAACACGGGTACCATCCCCCTCGGCAGCAACACTGGTACCATCTCCCTCGGCAACAGCAGCATGCACAACCGTGGTTCAAACCACCACTGCTGCCCAGATACCAGCAGTTAAGCAAAGCCAAAGTTCCCAGGTAGCAGCAAGCCCATCTTCGGAGAGAGTCCAGACTAGAGATTCAGGAGTCGTCTAGGGATGGCAAGGAGTCCCACAGCCTGAAAGAGGAGAACAATCTAGGTAACAGACTCAGGCTCCTCCGAGTCCCACCAGCATCATGATAAGCGTATTGGACACATTAGCAAGGACAATCCGGACAATGCAGAATGAGAATAGAAGCATGAGATCCCAGATGGAAGAGGACAACAATCTCCACCGAGCACAGATCAACGAGCTAAGAAGCCAAGCCACTAGTTCAGCCCTCTTGGTGCAAGAAGGCAGACGCGGGTGTTGTCACGCGAAGTGGCACTTAGGCTGGACATGGACGCAACACCACAGCCAAAAGGAGGCCTGGTCCCAACAGGACTGGGGGCATTAACAACAGATGAGGAGCCAGCCCGCCAAGAGCCAACACCCACGTCGGATGCAGAAGGACGCCAGCGGAGCAGAGCAGCAGCTGCGGTCCCGATGATCAGGGCCCCGGTTACGAATCAAGATGAGTATACTTGGAAAAGCGGCCCGGATGTAGCAGCATCGTAGATGCACCAACCAACAGTCTTGGGACAACAGAACTTCGTACGAGGAGCCGAACATCGATTCAAGAGCACTGCGACTGCACGGAGAGAGACATATATAACAAATGCAATACCGAAACTACGAAGCCTCCTCCGAAGGGTCCTGGAATGCCGCTGCCTATGGAGATGGCCGCACCCCAGCTTCGCCGACTCGCCACATCGACGATATAGCTACAGTGGCCATACCAAAAGGATTCAACGTCCCAACAACGACCCTCTTCGATGGAACCACAGACCCCTGCGATCACATTAGCCAATTTAAGCAAAAAATGATGGTTACCACTGCCATAGGAGCCTCGAAGGAGGCATGCATGTGTAAAGGATTTGGTTCGACCCTAACCGGAGTAGCATTGCAATGGTTCGTCGGCTTGCCTAACGGGACCATATCTTCATTCGCCGATTTGGTCAACGCCTTCAATCAGCAGTTCTCCATCAGCCGGAGAACACCAAAGCAGCCAAGTGATCTATATAGGATCGTTCAGGAAATAGGTGAATCAATCAAAGATTACGTCACCAGGTTCAATGCAGAGAAAGTCTCAATTCGAGGCTGCGATATGTCCACGGCCATCAACGCCTTCAGGCAGGGCTTGGATAAGGAATCAAACCTCTACAAAGAATTAACGATCTACCCTTGTGAGAGATTCGAAGAAGTCCAGCAGCGAGCTACAGCAGCATTAAGATTGGAAGAAGATATACAAGCTAGAAAGGGAATAACAAACTTCGACAAACCTGGTAGGAAAATCTCAACAGAAAAGAAAGACGAGCAAGCTAAGCTATACAACAGACCCAATATCAGCAGAATAGCAGAAAAAACCCAGCAAGTTGACGACTCTCAGCATCCTCCTAAGCTGTCTGAGTACGGATTCAACACGGGAATATAAGGGTTGCTGAAAGCGCTAAGAGGCCTAGGTGATCAGGTGAGGTGGCCAAAGCCTCCCACTCAGGATCAACCCAACGATGACAGAGACAACATCAAGAGATGCGAATGGCATCAGGATATAGGGCACAGGACAGAAGACTGCTACAGGGTGCACAAAGAAGTAAAGTTCCAGGTACGCAGGGGAAACTTGGACCACATGTTATCACGAGGGGGCAAGGAGGACAGGAGGGAAGCAGCAAACCAGGTGCTTCCTTCTGCCCCACCCATATGCACGAAAATTATTAACGTGATAACAGGCGGATCCGAGCTATCAGGTTTGACATATTCCGCCGCTAAGAGGAAAGCCACCGGAAGTAAAGGGGATCATCCAGAAACTTCATACAGAGTAAGCCAAAGCAATTTACCCCCGGTAACTTTCGACGAAACCGACATAGAAAGCAGTGCAGAGCAACATGACGATGCCCTAACTATAACATTATTCGTTGGCAATTGCACCGTACGAAAAGCATTAGTGGATACAGGTAGTTCGGTGAACCTCATCATGCTGGAAACCCTCAAAACCATGGGTTTTGATAAAGAAATATGTACCCCTGGTGGGATTCAGTGGTGAGACTGCGCATTCGGTAGGTGAGATAACCATCCCAACATATATTGAAGGGGTTAATAAACTGGTGAGGTACTTAGTCATTGAGGGTCCAACCACTTACAACGTGATACTAGGAAGACCATGGCTGCATCAGATGAAGGCGGTACCCTCAACATATCATCAGTGTCTCAAGTTCCCAACACCATGGGGTACAGTCACAGTAAAAGGGGATCGAGAGGAATCCAGGAACTGCTACGCTCAAGCCCTCAAAGCTACAACCAGGCTCCCCTCATTGCAATTACAGGACCGGGGAACCTCGAAAGAATACAAGGAGCTTTCCTCAGAGGAACTAGACCAGGTCCACCTTGACGGGGAGCACCCGGATAGGATAGTGTTAATTGGAGCAACTTGCAGTGAAGAGCTACGCAGCCAACTGACTCAATTTCTGAAAACCAACATGGACTGTTTCGCTTGGTCCCACAACGATATGGTAGGTATAGACCCATCCGTTGTTTCACATAAGCTAAGTGTGAACCCAAGCTGCACCCCGGTACAGCAGAACAGAAGAGAATTTGCGGCGGAAAGAAACGAGGTCATTAACAAGGAGGTAGACAGTCTCTTGGCAGCAGGTAAAATTAGAGAAGTTAACTACCCTGAATGGCTTTCTAATGTGGTAGTTGTGCCCAAAAAGAACGGCAAATGGAGGGTATGCGTAGACTTCACAGATTTAAATAAAGCTTGTCCCAAGGACCCCTTTCCACTGCCGCATATCGATGCAATAGTGGACGCTACTGCGGGACACGAGGTACTCACTTTCCTCGACGCCTGGAGCGGTTACAATCAGATCAAGATGCATCCACAAGATCAAGAGAAAACAACATTCATGTCAGAAAAAGGCATATATTGTTACAAGGTCATGCCCTTTGGCCTAAAGAATGCCGGGTCCACTTACCAACGGTTGGTAAATAAAATGTTCAAGCAGCAAATAGGAAAGACCATGGAAGTATACATAGACGACATGGTAGTGAAGTCCAAAAAAGCAGGAATGCATATGGAACACTTAGCGGACACCTTCCAAACATTAAGGGAGTTTAAAATGAAGCTTAATCCGTCCAAGTGCTCGTTTGGAGTATCCTCGGGAAAATTCTTAGGATATATGGTGACCCTAAGAGGAATTGAAGCAAGCAAGGAGCAGATAAAGGCAATACTCCAGCTGGAATCACCGCAGAAGCCAAAAGATGTGCAAAGGCTGGCAGGGAAGGTGGCGGCCCTAAACAGGTTCATATCGAGGACTTCAGATAGGTGCAAGCTGTTCTATGATATCTTGAGGAAAAGTCAGAAATTCGAATGGACCGAGGAACATGAAAAGGCATTCACGGAAATCAAAAGCTATCTAAGCACGCCACCGTTACTCGCGAAGCCGGAGCAAGGGGAGCCACTATTCCTGTACCTGTCAGTCACGGAAGCAGCTGTAAGTGCGGTCTTGGTCAAAGAACAAGAAGGAGTGCAGCATCCTGAGTATTACATTAGTAAGTCTCTGCTTCCCACAGAGACCAGGTACACTTCCTTTGAAAAACTAGCATTGGCTTTGGTTACTGCTTCCTATAAACTGCGGCCGTACTTTGAATCTCACACCATCCACGTAATAACCAACTACCCGCTAAAGACTATTATGAGGAAGCCTAAACTTTCGGGCAGAATGACTAAATGGTCAGTGCATCTTAGTGGGTATGACCTACAATTCGAACCCAGAACAGCAATAAAATCCCAAGCCCTAGCAGATTTCATCTCTGACTTCTGCCCTGCTACCCGTGGGGAGGCAGAAGAAGGAATGCTGACAATAATGGGGAGTCAGGATAGCGAGATGTGGATCCTATACATTGACGGAGCCTCAAATGCAAGGGGAGCTGGTGTAGGTTTGGTCCTTCGATCACCTAAAGGTGATAAGATAGTACAAGCTTTTAGGTGTGAGTTCAAAGCAACCAACAACGAAGCCGAGTATGAAGCCCTTATACTTGGGATGCAGATGGCGTCGGGGCTTAAGGTGAGGAACCTGAGGGTGTATAGTGACTCCTTACTTGTGGTGAATCATGTAAACAACGAATATGTGGCACGTGATTCTTCAGATGATAGCCTACTTGAAGATAGCCACAGAGCAAAAGTCAAAGTTTAGAACGTTCAAAATAACTCAGGTGCCTCGAGATCAGAACGTGGAGGCAGACGCCCTGGCAACATTAGGGGCCACCTTCCAACCCACAGAACTGTCAAATATACCTATCACCCATGTATTGACCCCAGCCATCCAGAAGGAGCCAGATCAGAATCCAGTGAAAGAGGCTGTACACATGCAGTATATGCTGAGAGCCAGGACTCTGGTTTCCATAGTAGGACAACAGGATCCAGATTGGAGAGTACTGTACATAAATTGGCTAAGGGATGGGACACTCCCTAAGGATAGAAAGGAAGCACAAAGTTTCAGGATAAAAGCCTCCAGGTATATCATGATTGATAACATTATCTTCAGAAAGTCATTGGCAGGACCATGCCTCAGGTGCTTGAGCAAAGAGGAAGCAGAAACGGTGCTGCATGATGTACACGGTGGAGAATGCGGGAACCATGCTGGAGGACGGAGTTTGTCTAACAAAATCTTGAGAAAGGGGTATTTCTGGCCCACCATGCGCACAGATGCCGTAAATCATGTCAAACGTTGTGAGTCATGTCAAAAGGCGGCTCCAACAATCCACCAGCCAGCAGAACCAATGCATTTGATTATCTCTCCATGGCCATTCATGATGTGGGGCATGGACATAGTAGGTAAGCTGCATAGGGCTCCAGGAAACAGAGTGTATATGCTAGTTATGACTGATTACTTTTCAAAGTGGATTGAAGCAGAGGCAATGACAGAGGTAAAAGAACGGCAGATGATCTCTTTTATCAAGCGCGACATCATAAGCAGATTTGGGATACCATCTGAGATCATATGTGACAATGGATCCCAGTTCATATCAGATAACACCGAGGGCTTCTGTTCACGCTGGAACATAACACTGAGAAAGTCAGCCCCCAGATATCCACAAACCAACGGCCAAGCCGAGTCCAGCAACAAAATCATTGTGGAGAACCTCAGAAAACGGCTGGAAGAGTTGGGGGGAAAATGGGCAGATGAACTACCATTAGTACTCTGGTCAGACAGAACAACACCGAAAATGGCAACAGGCCAAACTCCATTTAGCCTCGTATACGGAGCAGAGGTAGTGATACCCTCAGAAGTTCTGGTGCCCACGCACAGATACGACTATCAGACGGCAGAGCAGAACAAGGTCGAAATGGCTAGGAGCCTGGATACAGTTGACGAGCTGCGAGAAAGCGCCTACATACGTATGACGTCGTATAAACAATCTGTAGCAAGGACATATAACAAGAATGTCAAGATCAGGACCCTTGAAGTACGGGACCTCGTACTCAGAAGGGTATTCGAAAATACCAAGAACCACAAGGCAGACAAGTTTTCCTACAAATGGGAAGGGCCATATCAGGTCGAAAGTATTGTCAAGAATGGGGCATACAGGTTGATGACCATGCACGGTCAAATCCTGGATAAACCCTGGAACATTCGTCACTTGAAACGGTACTTTGTCTGACAAAGTACCAAAACTTTAGTGTACAAAGGACCTTTCAAAAGTCCGTGAAGCAAAAAAAAAAAAAAAAAAAAAAAAAAAAAAAAAAAAAAAAACGGGGTGGGGGTTAGTATATGCTTTAGGTATTGGTGCGTTTAAGAAAACTTTTTTCTTTTGTTTTCCCTAGTTTTTCATTTTTTAAACCAAATAGAGTCGTTTTTAAACCAAGTAGTCTAGGCTGTGACTTCCTGGATCCAGGTGTTGCCCTGGAACACCATGAGATAGCACCAGGTAATTTGCACTACTTGGGTATTTGTTATGCTTCTACGAAGAAAGGCTTTGGTACTAATGTTGGTTACTTGTCAGATAAGGAACACTTTGAGGGTCCAGCCCCTGCCATGTGAGGCTGCGAAGATGTTTATCTTAAGTCAAGCCACATGGGAAGCATACGCCGAGGTAGCGCGCAGGGTACGGCATACTAAGACCACCCATACCTTAACGTTAATCACAGTAATTCCATAGCTATGACGTAGAGCAAAAGGTGCACGCACGGAATTTCAAACGTCTGGAACCACAAGGAACGCAACATTCCTTGTTAGTCAGAAACAGTCAATGAAGGTATGCTCCAGTCAGCTAACTCTAGTGATAAGATATTTTACGTCCTGGGTAAAATATTTTGTCAAAAAAAACCTGTCACCAGGGACAAGAGCTGTGCACCTGGAACCAGGTCAGCCTCCTGGAAATACCTATGTGGAATCACAACTCCAAGAATCAATGGCAAATAATGCAAGTATAACAAAAGGAGGGCCTAAAACCTGGGCCCATAACTACTTTAATTTAAGGCACCTGCTACCTGTAGCAGGCACCATCAAAGTTTGAAGCCTGCATACCAACAGGCACAAAACAAGCCAAAATAAAAAAGAGTTTTTTACAAACTTGCGCCACACAGGGCCAAGTCCCCAGATAATTTAAACTTAAATTTTAAGAGAGGTCAATCCTCTCAACAACTGCATCTTGACCAATGCTCTGCTCCTCGTGCTCCATCTGCTTCTCTGTTGCAGGTACCTGAACAGCCTCAGGAGTCGCAGCCGCATCATCACCAGTCTACTCCGCCAAGATCTCCTCTACAGTCCCAGAGATAGCTCCAGAGATATCCATGGCTGTGGAATCAGGCTCCGGATTAGCAGCCTCAGCCTCAGGAGGGAACAAAGCGCTCAGATCCATACCATTGGGAAATGCACGGGCAAACTCGGCCAGCTCCTCCTCCAGGTTCCAGGATGTGTGCCTCCCCTCAGTATAGGCACGGATGCAGTCAATCCTCCCCTCAAACGCAGTGTAGGCTCCCACGTTCTTGGCTAGCTCAGCCATCTCTTCAGCACGGGCCTCTGCCTTTGTCAGCCCAGAAGTCAGAACGCAGTTAGCTTCCTACGTCCTCGACGGCAGGTCTTTAGGTGCCTCCTTCTCCTTTTTGGCCGCATGGAGATGCTCCCTCAGTTTGGCACAGGTAGCTGTGAGCTCCTTGTTCTTCCCCACAAAAGTCAAGCACTCAACTTTGGCCCTCTGTAGCATCTTGCGGAGGTAGAGGGATGATTGAAGAGCCTGCAATGAAGAAAACCATCAGTCAGGGAAGCACAGGGGCAAAGGAAAAAGGGTCCAGTAAAAGAAGACTCACAAGGAAGCAATGTTCAGCAGCCAGGTCAGTCATCTCCTGGGGGGCATTCGAATCAAATGCCCTGGAGCAAGGCCGAGTCGAGCCTCTCCGGTGCGGGCCGATGGTTGGCATGATCAGCATCCCCAAAGTTAGCAGGGAGGCGCAGCAGCTGCTGATCAGCATTGACAGGGGACCCAGGAGCACGTGATATTGGAGTCACTTCGATAGGTTCTGGAGTAGGCCTTGAGGTGGATCTCTTTCTTGAGGAGGCAGGAGAGGTGAAGGAGTCAGCAGTTCTTTTCCTGGCTTGACGCATTAGGATCTCAGAAGCAGAAGGCCTAGCACTTCCTGTGGAGGTACCCGGATCCAAGAGATCAGAGTAAAAAACAAGGGGGTAAGGAAGCTTCTGTAGGTTTAGGGGAAGAAAAAAAGAATATTTACCAGAGGACATGGTTTCCTCAGTGGTGGAATCGTCTAAACCAGAGAGCAGAAGGGGAAACAGTCTACGGTCTTCAGGGATGGAGAAAAGCTTGGCAACAGAGATTGCTTCGTCTTCAGATTTCTCAGGGTTCTTGAGTTCTGCATCAGATCAAAGAGTAAGAACAGTGAGTAACAAGAGCAATCAAAAATAGGCGTACAATTATACTTACTCTTGGCAAAAATCCAGTGCTCGAACAGATAGTCAGCATGGATGGGGAGTGAGTCAAGCTTGACATAGAAAAAGTCTTCATACCACTCGTCATCCTTGCCCTTAGCAGCCTACTGAAGAAAATTTTCAGTCTTCTCCACAACCCTGAAAGTGTATTGGCCATTCCCCAACGATCGGCACTCAAACCTATGGGCCAGATCTAACAATCCAATCTCGGTGCCCAGACAATTGTTCAAAGCAACAGTAGACAGTAGGATCCTCTATGCGTAAGGGGCGATTTGGACCATGGGAAGAGAGTTCCGGCAGATGAACTCTTGGATCATCGGGGGAAAGGGAAATTTAAGACCAAGGACGAAAGGGTAACTGTACAAGCAGATCCACCCCGCACGAAAGGCGTCTGCTTTCTGACCGGGTTTGGGGATGAGGATCACTACATTGTCACCTAGGCCAAGCAAAGCTTTTGATACCTGTCAAAGTAAGTATCAAAAATAATATTTATAAAACCAAACTACTACTAGCAAGTGGTAGTAAGGGTCGATCCGCAGGGAGGTAGGGAGATAATAGTTGTTATTAATTCTAGTCTAAGAGTAACAGTTGTGGGGGTTTTGATATGTATTAAATCTAAATCTAGAAATATAAACTAAATAGCAGATAGAAATAATAAAAGATGTAAACAATGATAAAAGGAATGCTAAGACGGTCGGTTCACTATAGCTGCGATGGCACAATAATCCTAGGTAGTCCGAAATACAGTCGCGTAGGATGGATAAAACAAATCCTTTCGGTCCAAGTTAACTATAGCTCCTTTCGGCCTATGCTACTAGTCCCTAGGTCTCACTAATACTAGCTCTCGCCCTGAAAAGTGATTCCTAAAGCCTAAATTACATTATCTCTCGATCTCAGCAATTTAGTTGTCTCAACTCGTTAATTAATACCCTTCCCTATCTTTCGATCTACGGGGTGGTCAAAACTAAGAATCTAACAAGTCTCCTCTCGGTCTCATTGTTAAATATTGCACATAACGAATTATACGGTGCTAATCAGACACGAAGTCAGTCGATCGACCAGCTACCCCAGTCGATCGACTAACCCTTTCGATCGATCGACCGATTAAGCGATCGATCGACCAAGCCCTAATGCGGGTTCACCTATTCTCTCGCCATCTCGCCATAGATCCCCTACATCTTAGCACGAATGATTTAGCTAGACATATTAGCGATAATAAAAACAGTAAAATTAACAACTAAAGCAAACGAATTCATAATTTAATTAACTAAATAATTAACTAATATGAAACGACAAATTAGCTTTGGGAAATCTAACTAGCAATTCTAACTATGGAAGAATAAAAAAAAAACAAAATTGAACGGAAGAACAGAGAATACCGTAAAGAAGAATTGCAGCGAAATGATCAAACCCTAATGCAAAAGAAAACTTTATTGACGGAAAATTTATCTAAACTAATGAATACTCAATTGTATGATAGGAACTGAATTAAACTAAGCTAATGAATGATGAATAATGAATAAGAAAAGAGTTACGTTTATAGAAATGTCACGTAAAACCCTTATTCCTAAACCTAATTACAATGGGCTTCCTCGTCTTTTAATTTGCGCGTCAGCTCGTGGGATGCTCAATCGACCACTAAGGCCAGTCGATCGACTGACTCTTGCTGAACAGTAGCTTCTGTTAGTCGTGCTCTGGTCGATCGACCATGTAGGTCAGTCGATCGACCAAGGGTGCTGTACAGTAATGCACTCTGACGAATTCTGCAGCGCAACGATCTTAAAAGAGCTGTCATTTCTTCGTTACTTCGTCAAATCAGGCGTTCTACACGGCATTGGAAAGCTAAGAGGACAAGCTTTCACCTCCAATTGGAATAACTCGATTATCATCTCTAGAACTCGAGATTTTTCCATCTGAAGCAGGCTGCAATATCGTGAAGTGCTTCTTTGATTGTTAAACTCGTACGCACCCATGCTTTTGCTATCTTTAGGCCTTGAAATGCGCACCAAGCTCATTCCTCGAGTTAATACCTCATATCAAATCCTATGCTAAACACTCGGGAACGGATTCGGCTCATTTTCCGCTGGATTCTTCACATTTCTGCAATTTTATACAAAAACACGAAAGTAGACGGAAATAGGGAAAATAGTAGCATAAACTACATAATTGAGCTCTGAAATGCGTGTAAAATAGGGTGTAAAACATCATATAAATGACACGCATCAAACTTCCCCAAACCAAACCCTTGCTTGTCCCCAAGCAAGAACTAGACTCGATCCTAAAACTATATGGAACGAGTTCAATCTAAGAGCGAAATGCAAACCGAATAGCCTAAACCAATTTAATGCAACAACTAACAATCAATTAGCAATATGAATCATGCAAACGAGTTATGTAGTCGTTAAAAATTGCTGAACCGTCAACCTTGCAAGACCTTTAAAATTGGACTCTCACGGGTCGCTCATATCACTCAATGAATACGGATGAGTATATGTAAAAGATAGAAAGAAGTAATATTGTAATGTCTCTCACCTAACTACGACCTATAAGAACATGCCTGCAATCTAATATGAAAATGATCTCTACAACCGTACATATGCATCCCAACCAAACAAATGACCATGACACATGCCGAGGTAAATATGGATATGTGAGGTAATGGGTAAGAAGAGGCAAAACATTTATGGGAATGTGGAGGTATAGGTGATCAAGCTAGTACCCTTTCAAAACCATATGACAACATCCACTTCCTTACTCAAAATTAAATCGATGAAACGGTGCCATAACTAGCACTAAACTCAAAACCCAAAAACAAGTCAACTCCCCAACAATTAGAAATAATACATGGTAGTACAAAATCGCCAACTCATAACAATTGCAACATGTGATTTTTTCGATTTTTCTTTTTCTTTACAGTACTCAGTCGATCGACCAATGTAGCCGGTCGATAGACTGGATTTTTTTCTCTTTTCGTATTCTGGCTTTTTTTCTTTTCTTTTTTTCTTTTCTTTCTTTTCAAACCTTTTTCTTTCCTTCCCTTTTACCATTTCACCAACATCTCAATAAAGAGTAAAATAACCAAACCACAATAAACACATTCTCAAAAACTAAGACCACTAGCTTGACAAAGGCAGGCTAAATATAGGATGTAGTTAAGGGACGAAAGGCTAAATTTGGCTATGAGCGGTTTATGGGTAAGAATGGAATAAAGGGGACCTCTACCACATGTGTCAACAAACCACAGACCGAATGCATACAGGTATTAAGCAGATTAAGTTCATATTTATGCATATTGATGTAACATGTCTCATAAGGAGTACTACTCACAATCCTAGATAAACTGGTCATGAATGACACCAGTTAAAAGGCTCTAAAACTGAGAAAATAATGTAGTTTGCCAAAAATCTAAGTCAAGTCTCAAGATTCAGCGAGATATTTAACGAAAACTCGTAGACTATGCATATATGATTCTAGTAATAACATGTCAATTAGCAAGGCTTAGGCATAAACGGCTGAAAATGCAATGTCATCATTGAAATACTACCATTCCGACTCGACCTAAATGCAAAAGAAAACGTGCAATTTTTTGAATTTTTTGAAACTGTTCAATTTTTTGTTGTTGAATTTTCTGTATATATGGAGAAATTAAATAACAATACAAACAGAATAATTAAACGTGAATGCAAAAACAGAATGAATGCAACGCAAAACCCTTCCCCAAACCAAATCACACAATGCCTTCATTGTGTAAAATCATGTTTATAAATAAGCAAAGGAAATTGGGATTTTGCGATAAAAAACTAAATAAGACATGAAATTGGGACTCGGAAACTTACAAGATTTTAAGCGCAAAGGAAACCTCCCCCAAACCAGCGTGAGCTAGAAGGTTTCAGTAGCCAGCAGTGCTACCATAAAGTGCCTGAAAAGACAGAAAATACAGCGCATTATCCGAGAAAACAAAAATGAAGCGGTAAATTACGTGCAAAGAATTAAATTGAAGAAAGAAGTACAGCAGCTACAGTGGTTGATCGACCGATGGTCCTGGTCGATCGACCAGTTCACGATGATCGAGCGTCTTTGCTGAGGGCGAGGCGATCGATCGACCCGGCTAGGTCGATCGATCGGCCGACCTACTGACAAACGACTTATTTCTTCGAATTAACTCAATGAATTGAGTTAACTTGGTCTAATAACCTGTAAATGCACATAAAAACGCGCCCAAAATTACGTTAAACCCAATTGTAATAGTCTAAAGACGGAAATTAAACTAAGCACACACTAAGAGTTTTTATTTATAAACAACTATGAAGTTTTATTCAAAACAAAAACAAAACACATCCGGGTTGCCTCCCGGCTAGCGCTGGTTTCAGACCGGTCCCACTCGACCTCTTTTTTAGCCAACTACTCTAATTGAACCCAATCAAAGCAACTCAAAGCTCGCAGCAACCTGTCAAATAGTTGCGCATGTGCTACACAAAACTGTAAGTAGCACCATAAGACATAAATAACATAGGAAATCAAAATGTAAAAACATTTAAGCCTAACAAATTTCCTATGACAACTCCTAAAATCATTCACAAAATTATTCCTCCCTCTAGATAAGGGCGGAATATAGAAGCTCAAATTAACCGCAGGTGGAGAACAAGAGAGCTCAACAGCATTCAACCCAAAAACAATGCGAGTAGAATTTAAATGCTCAGACGGGTAAGAACTGTGAGGTGAAGGAGTCTGGTCAGCAAAAGGTGAAGGTGGATAATCGTCCCAAATGAATGGGGATGTAAAGTCAAATGGGTCAATGGGGTCTCCTAAAATAGGCTCATCATCGATATCATCATAAATATCCCATTTAACCTCTAGACAATCATTCTCCTCATCGCTAGACTCATCAAGATGAAGGTTCTCAAAGAGAGCCTCCAAATCGTCCTCACTAAAATTGCAAGAATCATAAAGGGGTTCTAGACTATCCTCATAAAAAGGATTGCATACCACGCTAATGGTCTCCTCTACGTCTCCGTCGGTATTTCCTAGATTGGTTTCTAAGGTCTCACCCACCCCCTCATCTGAGTCAACATGAAGAGAAAAAGTAGGTTTAAGAGATTCAGTAGCAAACCAATTAAAGAATTCTAATACCTGAATTACGGGGATTCCTTCGAAATCCCACTTACCTATAGACTCGAGGTATGCTCGCGTAAGGTCATTCATATGGCGGAAAATAGTGCAGCATATTTGGAGATCAGAAAAGGCATCTCGTCTCGGCTAAATAAACTCCCAGAGTCTGGCTAAATAAGCACCAAATATTTCATCCTCTTCCTGTGGAAAACTCAGAATATAAAACATGAGAACGGTCTCAAGAAACCGAAGTTTCCTGAGACTAAAGAAAGAAAGACTAAAATTAAAAAAAACTAGAACTAGCGCTGCCTCCCCGCCAACGGCGCCAAAATTTGATACCTGTCGAAGTAAGTATCAAAAATAATATTTATAAAACCAAACTACTACTAGCAAGTGGTAGTAAGGGTCGATCTGCAGGGAGGTAGGGAGATAATAGTTGTTATTAATTCTAGTCTAAGGGTAACAGTTGTGGGGGTTTTGATATGTATTAAATCTAAATCTAGAAATATAAACTAAATAGCAAATAGAAATAATAAAAGATGTAAACAATGATAAAAGCAATGCTAAGACGGTCGGTTCACTATAACTGCGATGGCACAATAATCCTAGGTAGTCCGAAATACAGTTGCGTAGGATGGGTAAAACAAGTCCTTTCGGTCCAAGTTAACTAGTAGCTCCTTTCGGCCTATGCTACTAGTCCCTAGGTCTAACTAATACTAGCTCTCGCCCTGAAAAGTGATTCCTAAAGCCTAAATTACATTCTCTCTCGATCTCAGCAATTTAGTCGTCTCAACTCATTAATTAATGCCCTTCCCTATCTTTCGATCTACGGGCTGGTCAAAACTAAGCATCTAACAAGTCTCCTCTCGGTCTCATTGTTAAATATTGCACTTAACGAATTATACGGTGCTAATCAGACACGAAATCAGTCGATCGACCAGCTACCCCAGTCGATCGACTAACCGGCTCAGTCGATCGACCAGTTAAGCCAGTCGATCGACCAAGCCCTAATGCGGGTTCACCTATTCTACTGCCATCTATGCCATAAATCCCCTACATCTTAGCACGAATGATTTAGCTAGACATATTAGCGATAATAAAAAAAGTAAAATTAACAACTAAAGCAAACGAATTCATAATTGAATTAACTAAATAATTAACTAATATAAAACGACAAATTAGCTTTGGGAAATCTAACTAGCAGTTCTAACTATGGAAGAATAAAAGAAACGAAATTGAACGGAAGAACAGAGAATACTGTAAAGACGAATTGCAGCGAAATGATCAAACCCTAATGCAAAAGAAAACTTTATTGACGGAAAATTTATCTAAACTAATGAATACTCGATTGTATGATAGGAACTGAATTAAACTAAACTAATGAATGATGAATAATGAATAGGCAAGGAGTTACGTTATATAGGAATGTCACGTAAAACCCTTATTCCTAAACCTAATTACAATGGGCTTCCTCGTCTTTTAATTTGCGCGTCAGCTCTGGGATGGTCGATCGACCACTGAGGCCAGTCGATCGACTGACTCTTGCTGAACAGTAGCTTATGTTAGTCGTGCTCTGGTCGATCGACCATGTAGGTCAGTCGATCGACCAAGGGTGATGTACAGTAATGCATTCTGATGAATTCTGCAGCGCGCAACGATCTTAAAAGAGATGCCATTTCTTCGTTACTTGGTCAAATCAGGCGTTCTACGCGGCGTTGGTAAGCTAAGAGGATAAAATTTCACCTGATATTGGAATCACTCGATTATCAGCTCTAGAACTTGAGATATTGCTATCTGAAGCAGGCTGTAATATCGTAAAGTGCTTCTTTGCTTGTTAAACTCGTACGCACCCATGCTTTTGCTATCTTTAGGCCTTGAAACGCGCACCAAGCTCATTCCTCGAGTCAATACCTCATGTCAAATCCTATGCTAAACACTCGGGAACAGATTCAGCTCATTTTCCGCTGGATTCTTCACATTTCTGTAATTTTATACAAAAACACGAAAGTAGACGGAAATAGGGAAAATAGTAGCATAAACTACATAATTAAGCTCAGAAATGCATGTAAAATATGGTGTAAAACATCATATAAATGACACGCATCAGCTTTGATCCTAGGGATGTCCTCTTGGGTTAGGTGAGAATCACCGGAATGTGGTCTTTTGAGGACTCCCTGCGAAGGGAAGATGTCGTCCTCTACAAGGTCAATGGTGGCAGATGAAGATGATGTGAGGTGGGTTTTGGCCATGACAAGTAAGGAGAGAGAAGCAAGAGTACCTAAAAAGACGGGAGGAGACGGCGCTGACAGTGAAAGGACGTTGAGACGAAGGGTTTGGGGAGACGGAAAATTTGAAGATTTTGAGGAAGTGAACTGATAATGAAAGAGAAAGAAGGGGACAGATGAGATTAAATAGGAGAGGGTAGTTGGGTTTTTAAAAATGTGAATGGAGTATGCGAGAAATCACTCAACGATACACTGCAATTTCCCGCTCAAATAATTAGGGGTGCGCTTTCGCGGAAAATTGGGGGCAAACTGTTAGGCCCAAAATCTGGATATGGGCTGATATGGGCAGCAGGTCTGGAAGCAGTGTGAGACGCAAGGCGTCAGGGAGCCAGGGTGGCAGCATCAGCGCATAGTGCAAGACATGGGCTTTAATCCTTGTAGAAGAAGCATACGAGAACTCTATCACCTACGGTAGTCCAATAAAGGAAAGTCCTATTCTATTTTAAATTAGGAATAACTTGGAAGAAAAGCAAGGAACCCTAGCTGAACGAGCTACCCTATATAAGGGGCCTCAATGCAAAGAAGGAGAATGATAAAAAAAATACGAGAATTACACCCTAGCATTCATAGCATAACGCACGAACTGTACTTCCTCCCGAATTATAGTGAAAATCTTGGTGGGATTCCGTCTCCCCCCGCGGTTGTTTCCCAAATTGGGTTTTCCGCGTCACCAAAATTGCTTGTGTTCTTTATTTACATCGCGCATTCAAATTAGCATACAACAAACAATCAAATCACAATTCAGACCTAACGTTAAGACTACTTTAACCCTAAATTGGTATAAATTTACCAAAACAGCAGCTGCTACCTTTCCTGCTAACCGTTGCACATCTTTTGGCTTTTCTGGTGACTCTAGTTACAACACTGCCTTAATTTGCTCTGTGCTGGCTTTTATTCCCCTTTGCGTTACAATGTAGCCCAAGAACTTTCCGGATGAGACTCCAAAGGTGCATTTGGAAGGGTTAAGATTCATTTTGTATTCTCTGAGTGTGCTGAAGGTTCCTGCCAAAAGCCGCATGTGACCCTTTGCCTTCTCTGATTTTACTACCATATCGTCAATATATACCTCCATGGTTCTTCCTATTTGCTCTTTGAACATCCGGTTGACTAATCTTTGATACGTGGATCCCGCATTCTTCAGGCCGAAAGGCATAACGTTGTAGCAGTATATCCCCCTTTTGGACATGAACGTTGTCTTCTGCTGGTCTGCTCGATCCATTTTGATTTGGTTGTAACCACTCCAAGCATCCAGGAATGTTAGCATCTCGTGTCCAGCTATCGCATCTACTATTGCGTTAATGTGTGGTAGTGGGAAGGGATCCTTTGGGCATGCTTTATTGAGATCAGTGAAGTCCACACATACTCTCCACTTTCCATTCTTCTTGGGCACTACCACCACATTTGATAGCCATTCTGGTTATTTTACCTCTCTTATTTTGTTCGCTGCCAGCAGGCTATCTACCTCTTGGTTGATCACCTTGTTCCTTTCACCTGCAAATTTCCTTCGTCTTTGCTGAATGGGCTTGCATCCTGGATCTACGCTAAGCTTATGTGTTATGATAGATGGGTCTATCCATATCATGTCGTCATGGGACCATGCGAAACATTTCATGTTGTCCTGCAGGAATTTGATTAGGTGTTGCCTCGGGTCATCTGTGCACCCCGCTCCTATTAGTACTGTTCTTTCTGGGTGTAGTTCGTCCAGGTTGATTTGGTCCAGCTTCTCGGCTGGGGGTTCGATGTATTCGTCCTGGACGCGCTGCTTCCGTAATTGCTATGCTGCGGGCTGGCTGTGCATTTTAGTGCCTTTTTATAGCAACCTCTGGCTTCCTCCCGATCTCCTTGTATCTTTTCTATTCCCCAAGGCGTGGGGAACTTCACACATCAATGATACGTTAAGGGGACTTCTTTCATTAGATGCAGCCATGGTCTACCGAGGATAACATTGTCGGTAGATGGTCCATCGATGAATAGGTAACTTACTGTCTTATTGATTCCTTCTGCATATGTAGGGATCACGATCTCCCCTAATGAATTAGCTGTTTCTCCACTGAATCCTACCAG
Source organism: Silene latifolia (assembly GCF_048544455.1). NCBI lineage: Eukaryota > Viridiplantae > Streptophyta > Magnoliopsida > Caryophyllales > Caryophyllaceae > Silene > Silene latifolia. Next base: position 284,042,425 of record NC_133538.1, on the reverse strand, counting down.
CGGGATGGTTTTCTTCTGCAAATCCTTCTCGCTAAATCCTATGTTCTTTATGGTTTTCAGCATGACTAAATTAACGAAGCTGCAAGTATCTACCAAAACATTCCTCACCGTGTAGTTAGCCATCGATAGTGTTATGATAAGTGCATCATGGTGCTCTTGGCTGTCATGGACATCTTCCTCGTCGAAGGTGACAGCAGGCAAGTCATCGTGAGAAATTATGTAGGAGGTTTCCGGCCTATCACTCTTAGTTTCAGTAGTATGTCTCTTTGCCGCTGAATATGTTAGTCCGCTTAGGTCTGAGCCGCTTGTTATCACGTTTATTATTTTGGTGCATGTAGGCGGTGTAGTGGGTTTAAACTGTTTTACGGAGCCCACCTTATCTCGCTGCTTGCCCCCACGTGGTAATAAGTGGCTCAGCTCTCCCTGCTCGTACAGGCGCCCGACCTCCCTGCACAAAGTGTAGCAATCCTCCGTTGTGTGTTCGATGTCACGATGGATCTCACACTTCTTCTTACTGTCTTTTCATTAGGATTGTCCCTCTACTGGTGGCCTAGGCCACCTTAATCCATCTCCCATTTCTCTGAACACCTTCAGAATTCCCCTGATGCCAGTTATGAATCCATATTCTGGTAGCGTAGGGAGTTGCTGATTCTCCTCTCTGTTGTCGATTATGTTAATTCCCCTTCTATATAGTTTATATCTTTCCTCCTTTATTCCGGTCAACTGCTTCCTACTTGACTTCTCCATGGCTGATGTGCTGGACACGCTTGGCGTGGTTGGCACACAAGCTCTGGCGAGCATGTCTTCTTCCGGTCTGATCGCTGCTGCTGCCTTTTGCACTGCCTCAAAGCTATGACAAGGGTGCATAGTCAGCTGCTTATATAGGTCTCACTCGTGGTGTAAGCCCCTCCTGAATGCTTCCACTGCTGTTGACACATCACACTCCCATACTGCCACCTTTTCGATTTTGAATCTGATGTTGAACTCTCCAATGGTTTAGTTGGCGCCTTGAATGATCCGGTATAAGTTGCCAGAGTGCTTTTGTGGCTTCCGGCTTCTAGCAAACTGCTGAGTGAATGCATTTGCCATATCGGCAAAGGTGGATATCGATCTGTTAGGCAGGCTTACGAGCCATCAGATTGTTGGCCCTGACAATGTAGATCCAAACCCATTACACATGCAAGCTTCCTTCACATGCCCAATGGCTGTTACTGTCATCATCTTTCGTTTGTACTGGCTCACATGATCAAAGGGGTCCGTTGTCCCGTCAAAGAGAGTTATGTTTGGGTTGTTGAATCCCTTTGGCATGGCGACAATTGATATTGCATCCACGAATGGTGAGTCAGCATAGTTATCAGGCGCTGCCTTTTCAAGTGGAGCGGCATCCCTGGGACCCTGCTCAACATCTCCCTCAACTCTAGATACTGCTTGTTCGTTAGGCCTCATGAGGCCTCCTGAGTCTGAGCTGCGGCCGTCTATCACCTGCTGATTTTGGACACTGCTTCCAGGCCAGAGTTCCCTAGGATTCTTGTGCGGCATGTTATCCAATGGGGTTGATGTCATAAGCGTCCCATGGTGCCAGCTTACTTGCGGACTGCCTATGGACCCGGCACCAGGTGTCTGGTTAGTTATAACGAAGTTACTAGCTGGAATGTTACCTGGTTCTATATATCTGTACGGCTGGCAGGCTGCCAGCTATCTTGTGTGAGGTATCCTAGTCCCTTTGGACTATCCTTTCTCCTGTTGATACTGCTTTGAGATCCAACCTGTTTACCAGTTCGGTTGGAATCTGTCGTGGTTTGCTTCTGCTGCCTGATGCTCCTTGCATGGGCTCCACTACCAGGACCTGGTTCTCACCCTCTGTGCTTACTGGTGTGCCTAATTGTTACCTCAGGATGTCTATCTGTGCCCAGAGCTCCCTGTTTCACCTTGTTGCTTGGGTTTCTGCTTTCTTTTGGTCTTCTCGCATGCTTTCCATCACTTTCAGCAAGTTTTCCATACCACTGAGCAGAGTTTGTGTTGTACTTGGCGGTGGGGTGAGACTCGAGCTTCCAGGTCCCTTATCTGATTTGGAATGCGTCACCACGGTACGAGTCTTGGGAGGTAAGGTGACTTTTGTCTTAAGTGTGGTTCTTGATGCGTGTCCGGGTGCCTGAGTTTGGGCTGCTGAAACCGGACTCTGTATGGGATTTGGCGGTATTAGCAGCTGACTACTTTCTGACCCGGCTGATAATGCTGATGATGTTTGTTTGCTTCCGTCCATTCTGTATCGACTAATTAACGATGACGACCACTATGCCCCACGGTGGCGCCAAACTGTTTTGGTATTTTTCTACCGAATTATGTTAAATTAGGTCAATGTCGTCTTATGCGTTATGTGAAGATTTAGTGATGATTGTTTGGTTGATATGTATGTAAATTGAGACATAAATAAAGATTAACATGAGATCTTTGGTGACACGGAAAACCCAATGTGGGAAACGACCACGGAAGGGACGGTACCCTTCCAATGATTGCACTAGCTTTTAATATGGGGATGAGTACAAGGAAAGTGGCACGACAATCTAGCTAGTACAATGCGTTATGTCTGTATATAGGTCTCTGAATGAATCTTTCTTCTCCTTTTCCTTGACTATTTATACAACCCAAACCCTAATAGGGTTTTGGTTGCTTGGGCGGTAAGTAAAGCTGTATACTGGTCTTATTGGACTTCTTCTAGTTGTAAGCCCATGATCTGCTATCCGAAACCTTGTTCTCCTTAATCTCCCTGAGATCTCCCAGACTACTCTTAACTCACGGGCTCCTTGTGGCTATTGGTTTATTCCGCCCAATCCCTCATGCAAGGCTTGGTGGGCCTTTTTCTTTATTGGCCCAACGCGCAGAATTTGGTCCAAAGAAGGCATAGCAAGCACTGCGATCCTTCCAAGAGGCGAAACACCTACCGCGTCCTCTCCTGAAGCTTTTCCTCCTCGGCAAGAAAGATTTACGCGCTTATTTTAGGAATTAGGGAAGATGTAGGCTTCCTTATTCCCCAAGGTAGATATTTCGGAAATATTAAAATAATATATTATAAATTTGAGCTTTGAAGAAATTTTAGAATATTCAGACTCGGACTAAGACGGTTTTAGAAAATGAAGACGATTTTGGACCCGGACTCCATATGAACTCTAATTACTGTCAAAACGACCGTATCGGCACGTGGAGGACAACCAAGAGGTTGACACGACTGTTTGAGCTACCATTTGTTGACGAACTTACGAAATGTCATAAATCGCTCGGTATGTGTAAACATACGGCCCAATCATCACTGGGTGTTTTGAGGGGTGGTGTGGAAATGTAAATGAGGTATCTATAGAGCCCCCACTTTAACCGAGGCTAGGACAAGGCAAAAGTCAAAGTATACCCCTCAGGTCAATAGAAGATTAAAACCTGAGCCAAGGACCTGTCATCGTGAACATTTTGGAGTCTGTCAACTTTCGAGGAGGGTCATTTAAATTCCGTTAGACTACGTAAGGAGGCTTGCCAACCATAAGAAGGAACCATACCTGAGACTTCCTAAAAGACAAATTTGTATACTTGAGCTCCGTGGGGAAATGAAGTAATCGAGGAACCTTGGCAGCATTTCTGTGAACCGCCAGGAAAAAGAAGAATAGGCTTGTGTTAGTCTCAAGCGCACTCTAAAGGATCTGCTAAGAACCTGCCTGCATCGGTCTCATGCAAACTCTACGAAAAACATATTGAGGTTGAATCTGCTTGCGTCGGTCTCAAGCGAACTCTAAACCTTGGAGGGAACCTGTTTGCTTCGGTTTCAAAAAATATTCTTCAAAAACTTGAAGTTGAATCTGCTTGTGTCGGTCTCAAACAAATTGTGCAAAAGAAAGTTGGTTGTAGGCGGCAATGAACTCTTGCTCGGGAATAATAAATTTTCGAATAATCTGATGGGGAGAAGAAACTTGAATGTCGTAAAATTCCCAAAAGAAGATAATTGGAGAAATATCTTGAAATCTTGAAAATATATCCCAATCATAGAAAATATGGGGGTCCGGGCCCACCAATAACAAACTTATAGAAACCTCGTAGTAATAGAAAAAGTGAATAAAGATAGACACTGCTGTGACTCATGCTGGAGAAGAGGTGCAGCAGGAAAGAGCCCCAAGAAGAGGCATAACATTTGTTGCGTTTTCTCTTAGGCTTTTCCAGGTCGAGTAAAACCGAGAACTCAGCGCGAGTTCATGTTTATTTCAAAAACACAATTCCTTCGACTTCCTTTGTAAAGAACTCGAAAATCATCATCATCTTCATAAATTTTTGACAAAGACTCGTCACAGATCATGACTAAGCCAGGTATGTATCTCGTTCTTGACTTTGTTTACATTTGTAGCTTGAATTTGAGGTAGAAAATTAGGTTAAATTTTCAAAAATTTGGGGCATTTAATTTGTCCTAAATCAATTTGTCTTGTTGAATTGACATTAGGAATGCATAATTGGCAATGTTAGGAGCATATACATATATTCACCTTGAATTTTTATCAACCATAGACGATGCAAGGCTAAAATGTGACAGTCTCATGCTAAAACTGCTTTAGGGGCTCGAAAATGGCTCCAAATGAGTCAAAAATTGACGAGACTTGATGTTTTGGAATCCTTGGATTATGCGTAAACTTGCTACCATGTCGGAATTTCAGTTTGCAACTGCTCCTCCGGGACACTTTCTGGCAGGGAATATGACATTGTAGCGAAATGCTGCCGAATTTTTGACTCAAGGTCGACATTATGCTTGACATAGACACGTAGGAACATGAATTGAACATTTGTGTCTAATAGTCAGGTAATGAGCTTGAAAATTTGCTTGAAATGGCCTGTATTGACCCCTTTTTTACCTTGTTTTGGACTGTTTAGTAGAGGATATACCTTTGACCTTGGGACAGGAGGACCCCATGGAGGTGGACATCGACCCTAGCATTGAATTCATGATTTTTACAGGCATCCCGGAGGATAGAGCGGTAGGTGTTGCAGAGAAAGTGCCCTGGAGGGCAAATGTGAGCAGAGGAGGGCGTCAGCTTGCCCGGGTACCCGAGTGGGATGAGAAATGGGATGGTCGACATCTCATTTGAGCTTTAGAGAGTCACTTGTCATACCGTACGACAAGGAGCGTGGTAAGCCATTAGACTTATTTCAATTTCAATTTTTAAAATATTACTTCTTTATACTTTAATGTGAACGAAAACTTGACCAGTGCGTTGGATATTTGCAGGAAGCTGGAAACATGAGGTCTTTATCGGGTTACACGACCATGATGGAGGCCTTTGAGAAGTTTTTGAAATAGGACAAGGCGATCATAAATGGTGGTGCCTTCGGAGCTTTAGTGAGGGCCTTGATCGAGATCAAAAGGAAGAAAATTCGAGCCAACATGTGCTTGATTCAGACCATCTTGGACCATTTCTAGGATACAACCTCGACATTTCACATGCCCTTTGGTGAAATCGGGGTTACTTTAGAAGACTTTGGCATGATCTCAGGATTGCCTTGTGGGGATGAGCCGATAGTAGGTCCTCAAAAGGCCATGCGTGTGGATTCGGCTGATACTAGGAAGTTGATAGGTTAGAACCTAGCCAAGCCTCTGGCTAGGGTACCCGGCCTTGTTTACAGTTCTTACATCAAAGATTACTTTGATAGTAAGATTCAAGCTAGGGTGCAGATGACTGCAGGGGGTAAAGAGGTACCTCCCCCTCCGTGTACAGCTGAGCAGCGAGCTCGACTCTGGCTCTGGTGGTTCTTGTCTTCGATCTACTTCAGAGACAATAGGGAGAGAACTTGAGCGGCCTGGGTTGCCTGGGCAGGGTCACTCCTAGTTTTACGATCCTCACTCAGTATATGAGGGTCATGGTTCGTCCCGAGCTGATCGAGAGGGGGACCTCTCTTGCTACTGTTGGTCCGGGACTCATTCTGGAGGTATGATTCATCCTTTCCAATTTGCTTTATAATAATTCAGAATTAGAAAGCTCGAAACTTGAAACGAATGATCATTTTAAAGATCTTGCTCTTAATGATAAGATTAGAAGTCGCATTCTTTACATGTGTAAAGAAAGCAAATAAAAAACCAAAGATCGTCTCGTTAATAAATGAATCAATATCCATTTTTAGCAAAATAAAGGATTATTTGATTAAAATAACGAAAGATTGTAAAATGTCACTCCCTTTTCCTTAGAAAGGATTGGGTCTACTCCTACTTTGCCGGTTTATTCCCTGCGAGAGCGGCAGACGTAGCCAGGGAGTACCCTGTGGTGAACGACTGGGTCATTTGTCGACAAAAGAGTCAGCGGTCTTCTTACGACACCTGCAGGAGGAGCGTGAATGCTCTGGAGATGGATAGTGTGAGTTCCTTCTTTCACTTCTATTTATCATTTACCATTTCCTTGGAAATATAGCTCGTACTAACCCTTGCTTAGTGGAGACCGAGGCCCTGGGAGGCTTACATGGGGGCATCAGCCTTCGTGGCTGTCATAGTCAAGCCTATGAGCTGAGTAGGCTACTTCTTGCGACACCTATGGGGCCTGTTGGGTACTTGGGTGAGCGCTTGGCTCAACAGTGTCTCCGTGACACCTTCGTGATTCCCATCGACCCTCCGGAAATGATGTTCAGGGAGCCTTTTGAGGCTGCGAGACTGGCCGACTTGGCTGGGTCGAGCGGTGACGCCCTGTTCCTTCCCGACCAGGAGTACTCGAAGTTTGTGCAGAGACGGCTGGCCTATTGGTCGATTGTGGTGAGCATTTCTTTATTTGTGGAATCATTTCTTCATTTTATAGAATACCATAGAAGCTGATAATCATTGATACTTGGCAGGAGATTAACGTGACGGACATCGAGCCCCTAGCTTACCCTGAGACTTTCGAGTACGCGGGACCAGCTGGCACGACAGTGCTTATAGAGGTACCGTCGTTTCCTGAGGCGGTGACTGAGGCTGGACTTGACGAGTGGAAGTATGTCGTGAGGAGGGTAAGCCCCCAGTTTAGGCTTGTTTTCCTTCTTTTTGACTGTAAATATGTATATAATTTACTTAAAATGTAGGTGGCGCCGTCGAGGCATACCGAGTTGTGGCGGATGGCGAACCGGCTGCGAGCGATAGCCGCGGAGACTTTTTTTAGTGGCCGTGGAGGGCAGGTATGAACCTTTCCTTATTCGATAGAAATTTTTATATCATTTAGTTGTTTCATCCTTTATCTTGTGACTTGCAGCGCGAGCTGGAGGCGGAGTTGGCACAGTCACTGGAGGAGATGACCCATCTAAAGAGAGAGCTTGAGGTTAAAGATGCTGACATTGCCATCCTGGAGCCGAGGATCGCTGACTACGAAGAGCATTTGGCTTCTAAGCGTAATCGTTGCTAGTTTTGACTTTGTATATTTTCGTTACATTTTGTTTTTCGGGCATGAGCTCGAGTCTTCTTGTGTACATAAGTTTTATTGTATATATAAAAGGTGTGTGTGCCTTTTGATGCTGCTGGGCATAGGTCAGTTTTACCTGCAGGTTAGCTTAAAGAACAGGTTTGGCATAGGCAATATTACAGCCGTTATGTCGCCGAAATTTACATAGAAATTACGCAACATGTAGCTACAAGTACATACAAATCAAATACTCAATCTGAAAATGAAAGTGAATTAGGTACATATGGTTTTAAAAATGAACAAGGCCAAGATAACGAAAAGTGAACCTGACCAGGAAAAAAAAAAGTAAAAAGTGAAAAAAAAGTGCCTTAAAATGTGAAATAGTGAGTAAAAAACAAAATGACAAAATGACCCGACGCATGACGAGGAGTGCTACCCCCAATGAAAAAAAAAAAAGAAAATAAAATGGGTAAGTGTGATTAGTGGTCAAAATGTGAAATGATCGCCCGTCGAAAAATGTCTCGAAATGCGAATCCCGTCTCGAAACGGAAATTCGTAGCTGGATAGGACAAGAACTTGGTAAAAATACCAAAAAATCTCGTATAACATCAACTTACTCCCTATAGGAATAGGAAATAATCCCTAAAACAGAATTAGGAAATTCCTTCACGCGGATTTGCAGAGAACAGCCCCCAGGAATAGGCGCAGCAAGCACTTCGATCCTTCCAAGAGGCGCAACATTTGCCGCGTCATCTCTTGAGCAGGCCTCTTCCTGAGCAGAATTAGGAAAGGCCGAATAGTATAAATAGAGAGCTCGTATAGCCATAATCTTCACAATTCTCTTCCCTATCTCCGTGGCATACATCAAATAGTTTAAAATATTTTCTCAAAACATGGATGCTTTTGAATCCCGACTCAAGGAGTGGACGAACGAATTTTTAAATGTGGAAAAATATGACATGACGCCCTTCAACATTGGATCCATCATTAGCCTTAAGCAAGTAAAGGTAATAAAACCCTTCTTAGATGCTTTTCTTGAGTATTGGAATCCTTCTTTTCATGTATTTGCCTTCCCTGGAGGCGAAATATGCCCTTTTCCCGAAGAAATAGTTGCAATTGGTGGGTGGGATGTGGAAAATCTTCCAGTCTTGCCTCCTAACCTCCAAGGATACAAAAATAAGTTTATGGACCTCTTAGAATTGACTAAAGCCGAAGTTGACTTTCTAGTAACCCCTAAAGGTGTAAGAAAGTTTGACTTGGTAGATCGATTTATAAATAGGGAGGACCCCACTATATCATATGCTGCGAGGTGCAGGGCATTCGGGTTTTGTCTTCTACACTGTTATATCTTAAAAGGCCATGTGGACTCTAAAATGAAGAGGAGATCCTTGTCTTCTTGGAATAATTGAACAAATAGAGCTGCGCAAGAGCCCAGCGTGCTTGATATTAAGAGAGATTATCCTCGGTTTGGATAATAGAAAGGCAAACCGCGAGCTACCATATATAGGGAGTCCCACTATTTTACAGGTAAAATTTCGGCTTTTTATTTTTTTCGTCGTTTATTCAGCCGTGGCCCCTCATGAGACGCTTTATAGTTCCATTTTGTAGGTCTGGCTCATGGAAAGGCTTCGATTGATGGAGCCCCCAGTTGACGTACTTGGATATCGCTCGCGGTCCCTTGTGATGAGAACGAGGCTCTACGTGGTTGATTTTACTCGAGTTTGCAATTATTGGGAAAATAAACTGAAGAGTGAAGGATGACCTTTGATCAGGTACATCATCCGATGGTGGCATCTCAAATCATTGACAGAAGTATCATCCCTTAACCCTACTCGTTCTATCTGCATTTCTGGTTTTGAATTGATGGTTCACATATTCCTAGAAAGGCTCTTGAGACAAGTTGGCCTAAAGCAAAAGATTCAAAAGCTTGACACCGTACCGTAGACACCATTGGCGGATACCTCCGAGTCTTGCCGTGAATGACATCTCCGTTGGTCCCAAAGGAACATTTGGTATAATCCTACTCCTATGGGCTCGTTGTGGCTATCTGATTCTTATCATAAATGGACCAAAGCTAGCACTTCAGAGGAGCGCGAGAAATTGAGGAAGTATGAGCCTAATTACTATAAGATACGCGAAGTAGCTAAGGAGAACCAGAAGTACTTGACTGAAGAAAAGTAAGAAGCAGGGTTCCGAGTTGTTCGTCCAAAGAAGAAACCTAAGATAACCCCTCCTGCAGATAAGATGGTGGTGGATAAGAATGGCAAGGAAAGAGCACGAGAAAGGCCACTGGTGATTCGATCCGAAGTAGCACAAAATCGCCCTCCTCAAGGTCGAGATAACAAGAATGACAAAAATGACAAAGGTAAGGGCAAAATGGAAGAAAAACCTAAGTCTTTTATGTTATTTATTTACTAGTGTTGTAATAAAAGGTGGGAATTTTGATGAGATGATTTTAGTATGTATTAAGAGGGTCGAATTGGTGAAGTTCAAGTGTCAAAAGCGGTACTTTATGAGTTATATCATGTAACTAACGATTACACTTATTCTTTAGTTATTTGATAGACTTTGTAATGGTATTTGAGAAACTGGTGCCGAGTTGAAGTAACAATGACGTAATTTGGAGCCTAAAATAGAAGATGAAGCTCGGGAACGATGAAGAAGAGCTTGTGGGTCGATTTTGTGTGCCAAATATGGAATCTAATCTTGAGGATTGGTGGCCCTGAAAACCTATGAAGCTACCGTGCGTGAGAGTTGGTTGCACTATTCATGCGTGCATACGAAAGAGAAGAGGAGCTTGGCAGCAGATAAATTCGTGACTGACGTTCGACAGAAGTGCGACCGAGGCGTGACCGAAGCACAACACTAGTGCGACCTACATTTGACATCTGGTTGTGCTTTGGTCACGTAATTCAGCAGCATTGAAGACTCGTTTGTTTCTTTACTTTACTCGGTTTGCTTCGATGGTTATTATTATTATTAGTATTTTATTTCCTAATCTAGTTATTTTACCTAATTACTATATAACTTATTATTTGAGTTTTGGAGATGACTTACGCAGCTTTTAGAGAAACAAAACCCTATTGTTATTTTCTAGACGATGTGTAACTAATCTTTCATCTTGGATTCAAGCGATTGAAGCACTCTAAATCCGGTTGTGAGTTTGAATGTTTTAATTTCTCTTCTTGATTATTGTGAATTGCTTATATCTTAATTAAATGAATGTTGATTTATAAGTGCTTGGTGCGCAACTAGTAATCGATGACACGGCTGCCGCAACCCTATCAAAAATAAACCAACCGGCTCAACTAATAAATATAGTAGAGGTAAGTCGGGTATCGTACTCCACAGGGAGGCTATTATATCTACTTGTCTACTTAGTCCGTCACGGTAACAACTGGGGTGTTTGAATTTGTTTCTAAACTACTAAAGGATTAAGGTCTACTTAAACCAATTTAAGCTAATATGATAGACAATTCTAACTACCAAACATACATTCCAACCAAGCAAGGTCCGTCACAGTCGAGGGCTTACAAAAGATATGGGAAAGTGAGGCGATGGGAAAAGAATAGGCAAAACATTTATGGGATTGTGAGGTAATAGTCAAGCCAGCTACCTAACGAAACCATACTAAACAAAATCTGATTCTTAACTATCTCAAAATTAAACACAAGTGCCTCTTATTTTGGCACAACAACTCACTAACCAAACCAAATACTCCTCAAAGATATAAATAAAGCGTAGGAGTGAAACCGTCTCGACCATCACACATTTTTTTTCATTCTTTTTCACGGTTTTTTTCTTTCTTTTTCTCATTTTCCTGCTCACGTTTTTCTTTTTTATTTTCATTTTTCAATTCTTTTTTTCTCAACACATCCTCCTTTTTCTCTTTTCTACCAACTCCAAAACAACTCAAAACGAGCCAAACTCGGCACAATGAACTATATACCGCAAAATACACTAAACTAGCTTGACGGCAGGCTAAATTTGGATGTAGTTAAGGGTTAAAAAGGCTAATTTGGCTAATGTGGAGCTAAATGGGCAAAAATGAAAGAAAGGGAAATTGTAAGCACCTCCCTGCATGTGACACCAACCACAAACCCGAATGTATGTAGGCAGAAAGTAAACGAATTTCATAAATGTGCAAATAGATGAAACATGCCATGCAAGGAGTATACTACTCTCAATTCCTACATGAACTGGTCACAAATGACACCAGTTATACGACCCTAAAACTTAGAAATTTTAAATTAGATTGCGAAATTTATCTTGTCAAGTCTATTTGTTCAGCTGTATTTTTAACATTAACTTGTAGATTATGCAAATGACAAAACTAACAAGATGACAGTTTGTTGCACGGCTTAAGTTAAATGACAAATTATAGAGCAATATTATCACTGAAAACTACCGTTCCGACTCGACCTAAGTGCAAAATAAACGTGAAACATGTTTTTAAATCTTCGAAAATTTTTTTGTGGTTTTTTTGAAACTTTTCATAACTTTTTGAAATTAAATACTATGACAGCAAAAATGCAATAAACGTGAATGCAAAACAAATACAGATGCAGACTCAAAGGATGCAATACCCACCCCAAACCAAAATTGACAACGCCCTCGTTGTCCTTCGGCATACACCAGCAGTATAAATGGGGAACGGGAAAATTACAACCAATATAAACAAATGAAATAAGTAAAATAAAAGGAGATGAAAAAGAGATAAAAGCAGAAAATACTTACAATATATACGAACTTCCCCAAACCTGCTAGAAAACTGGGGAAGTCAGTAGACCAGCAACTACTCGTCAGCCTCCTCCTCCTCGTCAACCATCGTGTAGGTGGGGTCACTCTCCTCTTCTCCTCCGGTGACCTCCCGCAGCAAGGTCAGCTCTGACCCTCTTCTCCCTCTCAGCTGTGTCCTCCTCGCTCTCCGGCTGTGGGTATCCCTCCGCCGGGTACCAGTAGAAAGAAAGGTGTGGCCAGCCGTCAGGAACAGGATGCCCTCTCCTCATGTGGTACTCATATAGAGGGAAAAAGGCAAGTGCCTGATCCCGCTCTATACGAGCCACTAAACTACATATCTCAAGAAGCAAAGCGTCACGACGCCCTTGGTCCATGACCTCAGGCGCCTCAAAAGGTGGAAGAGCAACAAAATTAGCCGACAAAATCGGCTGACGCACAGAGGGTGCAGGTGTAGGGGTCGGGATAGGCGTAGGCGTGGACGTGTGTGTCTTCCTGGCCTGTGTCTGTGTGGACCCATCACCGGTCTCCCTGATAGCAGTGTCACATCTCTTTCGCTTCTTAGAAGCGAGAGGAGCAAGTGTAAGGTGGTAAGAAGGTGGAGGTGGAGGTAACCTACCCGACACAGTAGTCAAGGGTAAAAGACAAGGTAGGTCAGGTGAAGGTAAGGTCACAGGCGTGGAACCACAAATATTCCACGTCCGTTGGTCCTTTGCTAACCAAAACATGCCCAACATGGCCTGAATATCTATAGCATTGTCCCTATCTACATGTGTAAGGCCGCGGGAAAAGTCAGTGAAAAGGCTACGGGCGATGTGGGTCGCTAGCCCGCCACAAGAAATCGGGCCCTTAACCTTTTGCCCCGACAACGTTAAAATGCTGAGCCGTCAAGTAAGAAACGTTAAGAACAAAAGGGTCACCGCAATAGATGTTCAAGTAACTCGCTAAAATTGACAGCTCAACGTTGTTAACATTGTTAGGCTCGTGGCGTCCAAAGATCGTCTCTCCTAGGATACGTAAGAAGTAACGGCCTGGGGGAAGATGGACGTGAGCAACACATCTCTGATCAAAGGGAGTCCGTGCAAGAGTGGGCCAAAGTAAAGCTAGGAGCTTCCTATGAGGCTCCTGAGGACCGTCATTAGTCAAACCCAACCGCCTCCCAAACTCAACTAAGGTGCAGGTGAAGGTCAAGTTAAACTGTCTAAATGAAATACAAGTGCTCCCTGGGTCAGTCTTATAAAAGTTAAAAGAGCTAAAAAATTCTAAGGTCACTTGTTCATATGTTAGCTCACTCATAGTGGTCAAACCCGACATCCCAGTCCCGTTAAGTAACTCAGCCACGGGCTCAAAAATCCCCAATTTTTCTAATAAAGGTCGACACAAAAAACGGGTAGAAGTGACGTCACAGTCCATCAAATTCATAAATCGAGTACGATGAAGCGGGATAATAAAGTGTACCTGTGGACACTCAGGAAGAGAATCCAAAGAAGTGTCAGCAGCGTACCTAGTGGCGGCACGGACGTTGGCAGCTCAAAAACCCGCTCCCCTCCCCCTCGTGAACCTGAAGCAGAAGCTGCAGTAAGGATAGCTAAGGCGAGCCCATGAGCACGGACAGAAACCAGTCGCTTTACAAGTGCAGAGGTCGTGAATGTGACGGCTGGTGTCGACATAGCAGGGGTCAACACTGGGGTAGGGACAGAAGTAGTGACGGTCGTAGGGACCGTGGTAACAGTAGTAGCAGTAGTAGTGACGGGGGCAGTAACAGTGGTGGTGGTGACGGTGGTGACGGTGGTGGCAGCAGGGACCACCATCTCAGTAACAGACGGGCTAGTAGCAGAAAAAGAGGCGGAAACTGTACTACTATCCATCCTAACAATCACAAGACAAGTTCTAAATCAAAAACAATCGATCAAAATCGAATTTTCCCCCAAATTTCGAAATTTCAAAACCTTAATTGCAAATCAAAGCAAGAAAACACAATTGAAAATCAAAGAAAGGAGGAGAGAACTTACTTGTGATGATTACCCAATACAAAAGATCAATTAAAACCAACAAAAAAAATGCGCAAATCAATCGAAAATTTTCGATTTTTCGAACCCTAAAACCCACAAAACTCCGCAATTAGGACAAAATTGATGGGGCAAATAAAGGGGATTGATTTAAATGATTACAGGGATTGAATTTGGGTAATTAGGTTGGTAATTAGGGGAAGAAAATTGAGGTTTTTAAGGGATTCAATGGGGTTTATCGAGCAAAGGAAGAAGAAGAGAGGTTGAATAATGAAATAGAATAAGGAGAAAGAATACTCCCTCGTGCTATTATCAACCAGAGTGCTCGATCGAGTGATTTGAATTAACTCGATCGAGAGTTTTTATTGTCGGTTTTCTCGATCGAATACCTTGAAAGAGCTCGATCGAAATCTCCTCCCTTGCTCTACATTCTACTCGATCGAACACTGTGAAGTTGTTCGATTGAGGACTTTTCCTCTACATTTTGCTCGATCGAGTACAAGGCAACTCGATCGAGAACCCCAGAAATATAACAATTCGATCGAGTACAGTAGACCACTCGATCGAAAGCTTTACCTGGGCAATTTGCTCGATCGAACACAAAGAGTGTTCGATCGAGGGCTTTTCTCTGGCATGCATCCCAATGGTAGAATATCTTCCCTAAACCTGCATAAAAACACAGAAAAACTTCCTGCAAGAATACCCAATTCACAGCAGCAGTCTATATTCATTCTTACGCTACTCAAAACTAACTAATCTACGCTAATGTCTAAAAGCAATTAAGGTGTCTAACAAAATCCGAATTACAAATGTTTTTACAAACGGGACAGCTTCCCGTTTAATCTTCTGAAAAACTTTAATAGCCCAAAAGAGGGCTTCTGACTGGAGGAGGTCGCTTCAGCATCGCGGACCGTCCTTTTTTATCTTCATGAACTTGAACTAATTGAAGAAGAGTAATCTGCATCCACATATGCCTTCACCTTCTTCTTTCCTTTGTCCTGCTTTCTCTTTTCATGGCTCGTATCTTTGGCATTTTCTTTAATCGTGAGCTCAAATCTCACTATACTTCTATCACCGAGAGCTCCAATGTCCACTCCGCCTATACCTGTAACAATAGAAACGACAGAATGGTCCTCCATATTGCTCTGAGTCTGAGGCGGAGGTATTAAAATCGCAGCACATGGTTTCGTATTATCTATTGGAGGATCCGTGTCAGGGTCATAAGAGGGTAGTGCACTGCAGGGCTAGACTTGCATAGGAGCCCTGCCAACGCTAGACTGATAAAAAGTCAACTCTTCATCGCCCACCTGGAAGGTAAGAGTCTTTCCCCCAACATCTATTACTCCACGAGCGGTAAATAGAAATGGTCATCCTAAAATAATAGGAGTGTAAGAGTCTTCGGGGATGTCCAAGACTACAAACTCAACGGGAATAAAGAACTTCCCGATCCTGACAGGTATGTCCTCTAAGACACCTAAAGGCCGTGATAAATTACGGTCGGCCATCTGCACAGTTATGTTAGTACAATGAAATTTGGTCAAACCAAGTCTCTTAGCGAGAGACAACGGTAAGACACTCACACTAGCTCCCAAATCACATAATGCATTATCGATTAAATGGGTTCCTATATGACATGGGATAGAAAAGCTACCCAGGTCAGATAATTTAGGTGGAATCTTATTTTGAATTAAGGCAGTGCCCACTTCGGTTAAAGCCACCGTCTCATGATCATTGATATGCCTCTTACGTAATAAAATTTCTTTCATAAATATCATATAAGAGGGTACCTGGGTTAGCAACTCGGCGAAGGGAACATTAACATGAAGACTTTTTAAAATTTCGCAAACTTACTGAATTGCAGATCAATCTTCTTATTTTGTAATCGCCTCGGGAATGGGACTGTGATGGGAATAGCTAGTCCTTCATTTCTTTTTGCAAAAGAGTTCTCGCAATCACCATCATTTTTACTCGATCGAGCTTCAGATCCTCTCGATCGAGTAACTTTCTCATCATCTTTGCTCGATCGAGCATTTTCAGTCACTCGAACGAGAACTCCCTTTTCAACAGTGCTCGATCGAGCATATTCATACTCTCGATCGAGTACTTCTTCAATATTTTCCCTCGATCGACCACCAGAGATCAGTCGATCGAGGACTTTTCTCGGATTCAGCAGATTTTCGTCAAATGACGACTGTTCATGCGCAGCAACTTCAATTTCCGGGTCTGATTTATCACTTTCAGTCGGCATTTTGGGTCCCTCATAGGAAAGACCGCTCCTCAAATTTATCAGATTTACCGTCTCATGATGTTTCTTATCAGGTTGGGACGGTAAATGACCCGGCTGTCTCGAAGCTTGATTGGTACCCAATTGAGCTATTTGTGATTCAAGTGACTTCATGGAAGCATCTTTCTGTTCGTCACTTTTCAGCAATTGAATAGTCAATGATTGTATCATCAACTTCAACTCAGCTACATCACTTATGCCACTAGAAGAGGCACCTTGTTGCGGCGGCGGAAATGATGGAGGCTTTTAAAAGCCTTGTTGAGCTTTATGGGGGTAGTACATATGGTTATTGCTGCGGTGGAGGTGTTGGATTTAAAACATTCTGACTCGTCCATCTCAAGTTAGGATGGACGCCAACTTGATTTTTATAATAGGAGCCCCCTTGCCTATATTGTTGAAAGGCAAAAACCTGCTCATTCTCAGCTAGACAATCCACAGTAGTGTGACCGTCATTACCACCACATCTCTCATATAAGATGGTCTCTTGTCTAGTCAACAAGTGAACCGTATGTTGATCCCATGTAGCCAGCAACTCAAGTTTATCAAATCTGGCATTCATGACTTCCAGCTGAGCCACACGTGCACTATGAACACTAGAAACCGTTCTAATGCCTCCTCTCGGGTTCCCATATTCAGCATCATGGGTGGCCATCTCTTCAATGATTCCCCAACCTTTGGCATCATCAATATTCTTCTAGAATCGACCGTTGGCTGTAGCATCCAATATAGCACGGTGGTCATCAAGCGATTGAAGCACTCTAAATCCGGTTGTGAGTTTGAATGTTTTAATTTCTCTTCTTGATTATTGTGAATTGCTTAGGTCTTAATTATATGAATGTTGATTTATAACTGCTAGGTGCGCAACTAGTAATCGATGACATGGCTGTCGTAACCCTATCAAAAATAAACCAACCGGCTCAACTAATAAATATAGTAGAGGTAAGCAGGTTATCCTACTCAACAGGGAGGCTATTATATCTACTTGTCTACTTAGTCCGTCACGGCAACAACTGGGGTGTTTGAATTTGTTTCTAAACTACTATAGGATTAAGGCAGATAGAAATAAAGAATGTGATAAAATAAGGAGATAAATGCTAGGATGTCGGTTCACCATGGCAATTAGCCAATTCAGTCATAAATAGATTAAACGGTCTAATGTGAGAAGGGTATAGGAAAGGTCCTCTCGATCCACTTTCTGCCTTAAAACACAACTAACTTAGCTCTCGCCCTCATTAGTGTAGTCTTACTGTTCATAACAGGTCTATTCATTCCAATCTCTCGATCTAAGTCTGAACTTAACCAAATTAACTGATTTAGAAACGTGCACTCAACTATACGATTACAATTATTTTGTTATAAAACAGTTCCCACAATCAAACCATCTATTCTACTTACAACATCATTAATTCACTACCATGGCTCCCCTAATCCTAACATAAAAGGAATTGGCTACTCATGTTATTCGGTGAAACAAACAACAACAATGGATGAAATAACAAGAGACATGATATAAAGACTAAAGGAATGATATTGCATAAATTAATAACAACAATTAATTAAAACAGTAATAAGGAATACGGAAGAAAGGTGCAAAAGAGGATTAAATTGAATAAGAGAGAAAGAATGATTACAAAGTTTAGATCCGGCAAATAATGAACAAAAGCAACCAACGAACGAAGGAAGAATTAAAGTCTGCTTAAGAGAGTAATTTCTGAGATTAAAGAGTTGTTAAAAAGTGATTAAGAGATCCTTTTAACCTAATGATGTCTTCACCTTATATAGGGAAGATATTTATTAACAAAGCTAAGATACTAATAAAGTTTACACGATATAAAATCCCGTGTAATATAGCAACGTACTCGATCAAGTGATTTGAGACACCTCGATCGAGCACTATTCCAGCAATTCCTCTCGATCGAACAGAAAGCACATTCGATCGAGTAACCTCCAAATGCCACTTCTCGATCGAGTTCAGCAGGGACTTGATCGAGCACCATGGACCACCATCTTCACTCGATCGACCAAAAAAAGCCTTCGATCGAGTACCAGTAACTGAAACAGCTCGTGTTCTTCATTGGTTAGCTTCCGAGACTCCTTCACGCTTCCCGAGGTATAGTACTTCCGCTTCAAACCTTCCATCTCCATAAATGCATGCTAAAAGGACTGAAAAAAGGCACGATTCCACTACTTTCGGGTCCGTTCCTGCAAATAAGGCAAACAAAACAAAAGTAGCCTACTCGGGGGATTTTGCAATACAAAACTACGAGAATGACATGGAATGCGTGCATAAGACCAAAAAGGACTAAATAAAATGCACGTATCAATCGATTTCTTCATTCTATTGTTAGTATTGTTAATTGAATAGGATTTATTGATTAACTTCACACTAGTAACATCTAAGAAATAGTATCGAACAGGATACGTTGATATTAGTACTTAGAAGCGATTCACATAAATATCTAAAGTGTAACTAGACTATATGCGCTATTTATTCTCTATCGAACTCTCTAACTTATATTACTGCTGTTGAATTAAACCTTAAATTGGATTGTTAGGGTTGTTTAATAGTTATGGTTGATTAAGAATGTGATTCGTTTTAATTGACTATTCGTAAGGAGAACTGGAATTTTACATTCACGATAGAGTAATCAAGATTAGTAATTGAAACCGTCTTACAATGATAAATTGTTATTGAGTGTGGATATATGCTTGGGTCTAAGACCCTTTAAACCATTTGAATTCATCGATTTCATTATTTTCTTAGTCTTACTTTATTAGATTAATTAAACCGACAGAACTAGCTCCCCCCTCCCCCCTAAACTGGTTACTTAACTTTAATTGATTTTGTCCTTCCTTGTGGTTTCGACCCTTACTTTCGCTATATTACTGTTTTAGTAGTTTAGTAAGTAGGAGATTATAAATTTACATTTGATAGGCATACGACTTTCAGCCCGTCAAATTTAGCGCCGTTGTCGGGGGAGGCAATAGTTGATTTTTGTGTAGTAGTGTAGAGAGTCGATCATTAGTATTTTTAGAGAGTCTATATTGATTCTTTATTACTTGTTAGATAGCTGCTAGATTGAACTTTCCTTAATATAAGAATGAATTGTTTTATAAGTAATTTAATAGATTGAGTGAGTATGTCTCTAGATGTCGTTACTCGTATCAAACATGGGAACTCTATCGTGTAGTGTATAATGGGTTAAATAATGAAACTATGATGTATGTGGAATCTTTGAGTTGGGGAGAGTTAATTAATGGGTTAAACTATGAGGAGAAGTGAGAACTTTTTCCAATATTTAGCTTACGATACCGAACAATGGGAGTTGCACAATTCACCTCCTTCTCGACTTCAACCCCAATGTTTTGAGACTTTTAATACCCAAGGAAACTCATCTATGTCAACTGAAGATATGATTTTGCTCTTACGACCAATATAATTATCATGCAAAATGATGTTGTCCCCCTTTATTGAACCATATGTGTCATATGTCTTTGTGTTTTGATAATGACAAGTGTACTTTATAATATATATGTATGTTGCTCGTAATCGTTTGTTAGTCTAAATTAGATTGAATATGGTTACATTGAAGATTTGTGAAGGTGAAATAAAGTTATAGTTGTTTGAGCTATAACTTTAAAGAATCATAAAGCAACTTTGATGATCACTTCTTGCAGCAAGAGCTGAACCAGGGGTTCATAGCTCAACCCAGGAAGCAGTTCAGGCTCAACCAAGCACCACTACACCAGTCTAAGTCCAGGCTCCTAGAAGGTTCACTAGGTCCAGCATTCAGCTGCCTCTATGGCCAGCTGGGAGGATTCTTAACTAAGCTCAGAAAACTGGCAAGGATAATCCAAGAACAGGCTAAAGAAATCAACCCCAAACTGAGTCACATGTTGCAAAAGACTGATAGTGACATAAAGCAGGATTTCCCCTTTTGGCTGAACAAGGATGAAGCTGTTTGTTGAAGCCTTTTTAAGTTGTTGTCATATTTTGAGCTGCATCAGAACTCAAGGACAAAAGGTTTAAACTCTTGTTGTCTTCAATCTTTGACCTTGGGAAGGACCAATGCTAAGCAACAGCAACAATCCTGCACAAGTTGCCTACACCACCCATTTCAGTCTGGACCAACTTTAATTCAGTTTGTTTGTATCCAGTTCCTTTTTTAAGTCATTTATAAAATATTTCTATTGGTTTCACGTTTCCTAATATTGATTCTTAGCCCTTGGATGTAAGGATTGAAACTCAGAAGTTAGGGTAAGAGGCCTATATAAGGACCTTTATCCACAATGCATAGAGGCAGACTATTTTGAATGAATGAAAGCCTGAGACTTCTCTCAACCAACTCAAACTTGTGTTTAGCTGTAGTTTGAGACCAGGCTTGATAATTTAACTTGTTTAAACCCAGGATTTATTCATTAAACTGTCAAAACTTAGACAAGATGAGAGACCTATTGAGACCTATTTGAAGGAGTTTGAACAGTTAATCTTACAGTGTGAGATTAATGAAAAACCCGAGCAAAGGATTGCTATGTTTCTTGAGGGCCTTGATAAAAACATTGCCACTAAGGTTAGAATGCAACCCTTATGGTCTTATGATGATGTGGTTAACCTGTCACTAATATTTGAGAAAATGGGAAAGACCAAACCCACAGTGTCTAAACCTGTTGCTAAGCCTGTGTATAAGCCTTACTCTAGTGTCAGGATTGGTGAAGCACCTAAATCCATAACCCAGCCCACCTCTGATCAAGGAAAGGGAGTCCTGAACCAAAAGCCTAACCCAAACCCCACTGATAACAGGATCAAATGCTTTCAGTGTCAGGGCTATGGCCACTTCAGGAAGGATTGTCCTTCTAAAAGAAATGTGACAGCAATGGAAGTGGAAGAATGGGAAAGGGAACGAATAGTTGAGTTTAAGCAAGAGAACCCTATTATGGAAGAGACAGTTACCAAGGAGGGGCTAAGCTAGGATGTGATCATAGCTCACCCTGATATAGGTCACAGTCTAGTTTTGTGGAGAGTGATGCACTCTCAGCAGGCACTATTAGAAGAGGACCAAAGGTCCCTCATTTTCAGAAGAAGATGCACCATTCGGGGGAGGGATTGCAATTTAATCATTGATGGGGGAAGCTGCACCAATGTAGTATGTATTACCATGGTTGACAAGCTTAACCTCAACACTCAGGAACACTCAAACCCATACAAGTTGAGATGGTTAAGCAAGGGAGCAGAAGTCAAAGTTGCCAAACAGAGCCTGGTCCCATTTTCAATTGGGAAGGTGTACAGGGATAAAGTCCTGTGTGATGTGGTACCTATGGATTCCCGCCACCTATTGCTAGGCAGGCTCTGGGAATTTGACAAGAACTCAATGCATCATAGATGGAGCAACACCTGCTCTTTCAAGCAGAGTACCAGGAAGATTACTCTCACTCCTCTAACACCTAACCAGAGGAACTATGGGAGTCGTAGTGTGAATTATGGGGTCTTATTCTTATCTGAGGAGAAATTGTTAAGGAAATACAACAAGAACAGCTTGTTCTCATGAGGGACATCAGGTTCCTGCCGGGGTAAAGCCATTGATAGAGCAGTACCAGGATGTGTTCCCTGCTGAAGTACCCAGTGGATTGCCACCACTGAGGGGCATTGAGCATCAGATTGGCCTTATGCCAGGATCTGTACTCCCTAACAGACCTGCATACAGGTGTGATCCTGCTGCTACCAAAGAATTGCAGAAGTAAATTGAGGAACTGATGGATAAAGGATTTGTGAGGGAATCCTTAACCCCTTGTGCTGTCCCAGCATTGTTGGTTCCTAAGAAAGATGGCACCTACGGGATGTCTATTGACAGCAGGGCCATCAACAACATCACAGTCATATACAGGTTCCCTATACCTAGACTAGATGACATGTTGGATGAGCTAAGTGTGCCAGGATCTTTTCCAAAATTGATCTTAGGCAAGGGTATCGTCAAATGAGAATCAGGGAAGGTGATGAATAGAAGACTGCCTTAAAAACTAAACAAGGGCTCAATGAATGGTTGGTGCTACCATTTGGGTTGTCAAATGCCGCAAGTATCTTTATGAGACTCATGACAGAGGTGTTGAGGCCTTGCTTGGGGAGGTTTGTTGTGTTGTACTTTGATGATATCCTAATCTATAGCAAGACCACAGAGGAGCCTCTAAATTACCTTGAAGCTGTGTTCAAAATTATGAGGGATAGTAAAATGTTTGGCAAATTGGAGAAGTGTACATTCCTGGTAACTGAATTGAAATACTTGGGATACATTGTCTCTGGGAGAGGGATTTTTGTGGATCAGATAAAATTGAAGTAGTTAAATCTTGGCCAGTCCCCTGGAGCATCCCAAAAGTGAGAGGCTTCCATGGCCTTGCTTAATTTTACAGAAGATTTATGAAGAATTTCAGCACCATTGCTGCTCCAATTAATGAATGTATGAAGAAGCAGGCTTTCAGAAATAACAAGAAGCTGCCGTGTGAAGCACCTGTCCTCAGACTGCCTGATTTCAACTGTCTGTTTGAAGTTGAATGTGATGCCAGTGGTGTTGGCATTGGAGCTGTTTTAATTCAAGAAAGGAGGCATGTGGCATATTTCAGTGAGAAATTTAATGGAGCCAAGCTAAGCAATTTTACCTATGATAAGGAGTTTTATGCTCTTGTCAAGCTCTTAAGCATTGGAGTCATTACCTTAAAACCAAGCCATTTGTGTTACACTCTGATTATGAGGCCTTGAAATATATCAGTGGCCAGCACAAATTGAACCACAGACATCCTAAGTGGGTTGAATTTTTGCAATCATTTACATTTCCAAGCAAATAAAAGGAAGGCAAGCAAAACATTGTTGCTGATGCAATGTCCAAGAGACACTCCCTGCTGACAATTATGAAGCAAAGGGCCATTGGCTTTGAGTTTAAGAAAGAACTGTATAAGTGTTGCACCATATAGTTATATGGTGATGTTTTGATAATGACAAGTGTGTTTAATTATATAAATATACTTGTCGCACGTAATCGTTTGTTTAGTTGTGTTAGATTAAGCATGGTTACACTTTGGCAAGACGATTTGTGAAGTAAAGTTATAGTTGTTTTAGCTCCTAGCTTCAAGATTCATTTGAGCTCATGACAAAGTACAAGAACAAGTTCCAAGTAATAATTACAAGTGATGAATGTTAAATGAAGCTCAAGATAAGCTCGTGATGAAGATCTTATTATCCAAATGGAAATCAAGCTCAATACAAGATCAAGATAAAGAGCTTATGATCAAGATGAAGAGCTTATGGATGAGATGAACCTCATATTGAAGATCTCTAGGAAGATTAGCTAGTATAGGTCATCATTCGATAACGGTATTTTTAGAAGTAATTTTGACAAGTAATATGTCGCTGTTTTAGTTATAACTTTACTATTTGAACTCAAAGTTATAGGTGATTTTACTATAACTTTGAGCTGCAATATGCAGAACACGGTTTTTATGTTTTTAAAATCTATTTTTCAAAGCTTAAATCATAAAATCTTTAAAGAAAAGTGTGTTTATAGTAGAGTGAGATTTGGGACATGATTAGATCGAATGAGTTTGAGATTATTCTATTGATTAGTAAAACAACGTATGAGTTGTCATGCTATCTAGGGTTTTCCTTCTACTCTTATCTAAACCCTAATTATCTAACCTAATATCTTACCTAGGGTTTCGAGTTGGGTGGCCGGCCTATGAGTCGTTTTTCCTCCTTATTCGAATACTCCTTGTACAAGTTAGGGTTTGGAATAAATCTTAGTGAGAATATTTTATTGGGATATTTTATCTCCATAAATTATTTGATTTATTCTTTTCCATTCTATAAAGATATTATTAGATTAAATAAAAGGATTAAGATCTCCTTCTTACTTGGATAAGAATTAAGAGAATCAAAATAATATTTGTTAGAGCTTTCTTATCTTTTTATATTATTTGTATTCTATCTTATTCTCCATGATTAAGGAAGATTTTACCTAATCATTTCTTGCCTCTCACGACACACACGACATCTAGGGTTTTTCTTCCTGAACCTAGATCTCCTCTTTACTATAAATACAACACTTAATTTTTCTTTTAAAATACTTTTCCAACCTTGAGCCATAAAATTCCTTTGCAAAAACCGAGTTAACCTTTTTAATCATATTGAGAAAACTTTGTTTCGCATTCGAAAAACCCTTTTGAAAAGTCGTGTTCCCATATTGCAAATTATTTTAATTAAATCGTTATAGGATAGTAGTGCTTCTTATTGTTTCTTACTCGTTCAATTGTGTGAACACTAGAAGAACAATCAAGTACTTTCTTATTAACGTAAGATAGACAAAACCGAGTATTTAACGGTACTCAATTGAGTTACAACTAGAGTTAGTTGTACGAGTGGGTTAGTTATTTTGTAATCCGTAGAAAGGTACTAAATTAAGTAATCGAGAATAGTGGACGTAGGCTTCAACGTGTGAAGCTGAACCACTTTAAAAATCCGTGTGTCCTTTGCATCTCTTTCTTTCGTTTCATTTTGTTCATTTCCATTTCACGTATAATTGAGTTAGTTGAATTTAGTCAATAAATTCATACTAATTACTACATACACGCTTCATACGCACATATTTGAAAAAGTGGGCATATTTACTTATACTCAATTCACCCCCCCTCCTCTTGAGTATTTCGGATCGATAGACTCTTCAATTGGTATCAGAGCCTCGTGCTCTTGATTGCCTAACCGCAAAGAGGCTGATCCGTCTATCTCATTTTATTTTATTTTTTTTCTTTCCGCTGCCTTATACGTGTGAAATGGATTCCAAGTATATAAAGTGTCCCGTCTTTGATGGGAAGAAAAGACTTTGGAAGAACATGATGACACACTACATAAAAGGATATGATTGGGAGTGCTGGAAGATCATACAAAATGGACCAAATAAAAATTTTGTTTGATCTACTGAAGGCACTACTTATGAGAAAAAGAAAGAAGACTATATTGAGGCTGATTACAAGAAGGCTGAGAAAAACTCGGAAGTTATAAGCCTGTTGCAAAACGGCATGACATCAAATGAATTCGATCGTTTTTGTTCTTGTACCTCGGCCAAGGAAATATGGGATGGTCTTGAATTAGCTTATGAGAAAACGACAATTGTTAAGAAATATCGTATTGACTTGCTGATTCAAAAATATGAGCTCTTTACAATGGAGAAAAATGAATCTCTTGATAGCATGTCTGCGCGATTTTCTAGCATTGTCATTGAACTGAAAAATCTTGGTAGAAAGTTCGAATCCGAGGACATTGTAAGAAAAATCCTTAGGAGTCTTACCAAAAAGTGGCCTCCTAAGGTCATTGCAACGGAGGAAGCCAGAGACCTTACTAATCTCTCTTATCAAGAGCTTATAAGAGCTCTTATGGCCCACGAGCTCATTTTAGATGATGATGCGGTCGAACCAAGTAGAGATAAGAGTATGGCTCTGCACGCCTCTGTAGGTGAGAACGGTGGTTCTGACATCGAGGATGAAACAGTTTTGTTTTCTAGATGGTTAAAAAAGAAGCTATTTAGAAATAAGCAAACAAAATCGTCTTAAAATAACAATAAGTCTTTCAACAAGAAAGCAACTGAGTCAAAAACTTCGTTTGCAAATAGAGGATACTTCAAGTGTGAAGAGATTGATCACATGATCAAGGATTGTCCTACTTGGGAGAAAATTAAGGACAAGACTAAATAAAAAAAGACCAAAAATGATTTCAAACAAGTTATGATGGCGTCATGTTGGGGAGATCTCGACACAGATGATGACGAGGGGTCTGAAGATGAAGAAATTGCTAACCTATGTTTAAGCAACATTAGTCTCGACTTAGTTTCTGACAATGATAATGATAGTATGGATTCGGGTTCAGAACGTTGCCTCCTAGGAGAATCTGATTCAGATGATGAAGAAGAAGAGGTAAGCTATCTTGAACTTAAAAAACAAGTCAAGAAGTTGTCTAAGAGTTCTTTAATAGAATACTTTGAGAAAACTCTGGGTAAGTGTCACGAACAAGATCCGGAACCGAAAGATTTGAAAGAACATATTCTAGATATTGCTGAAGAGAATCAACTTCTTAAAGCCAAAACTAAGAAGCTGAAATCTAAAGTTACGGCTAATATAGCTACGACTTCAGAATCGACAAATGCTGAGAAAATAGCTCTCGAGTCTAAAGTTATAGCTAATGAAGCTATAACCTCGGATCTAAAACTTAACATTAAGCATCTCCAAGCCAAGGTTGTAGCTAATGAAGCTATAACCTTAGAATTGAGAAAAGTCAAAGAGCTTCTTAAATCTGAGGCTACATCTAGTGAAGTTGTGGTTTCAGATCAAAAGAAAGAAATCATTTCTTTGCACCAGCAATTGAAAAAATCTAAAATCTTGCTATCAGATACTATGAAGTTACATTCTGAGATGGTACGGGTTCTTGATAAGAGATTTCAGGATTTTCGTGACAATTATAAAGAGAATAATCCTTCTAAAGATGTGGAAATTGATCATTCCAAATGTCTTAAAGAAATCCAATCTTTAAAGGATTTGCTCTTACATACTAGAAAGGTTCATGATAAGTGGGAAGGAAGCACAAAAGTTCTAAGCTTATTAACTGAGCAATCGGGCAACAACATGAAAATGGGTTTAGGACATGCTATGGTCGTAGAGACGACTCTAAATGCAAATCAACTCCTTCTGAACGAGACTTCAGAAAAAGAAAATATGTTAATTTACCTGAGTATCTGATTATCAATTACTGTGGTCACACTGGACACCTTCTAGATAATTGTGTCAAACGAATGAAAGATTTTAATAAGGGTATAAAATTCGTTAGAGCCTCTGACACTGTGATAGAGGAGAATGACTTCCCTACACCTGAACCAAGTTCGAATGATGAAAGAAACAATAACTTTCGTTGGTCCTATGATATGAGTTTTGATTACAAGAAAAGAGTCAATGAACCTAACTAGCCACAAAAGCCTAAAGAGTCTTATAAGACTAAGGCTCCTCTAAACCAACCTGAAAGTCAACATCATGAAAAACCCAAGGTATATTCTAGGCATCTCCTAGACATAACTTTTCGTTTCTTAAATGAAAAGTTATTAAACAAGTATGGGTTAGAAAAGATCTAGTTTTTAGAGTAACTAACAATAAAGGACCCAACTTAGCTTGGGTACCTAAAAATTGTATCTAATCGTTTTGCAGATTGTTGTGAAAGAAAACAATAAATGGTACCTTCATAGTGGATGTTCAAAGCATGATTGGAGATAAGATTGTTGGTGTTGGCAAAATCGGTATATCTTCTTCTCATGCTATTAGTGATGTTTACCTTGTGAAAGGACTTAAGCATAATCTACCGAGTATTTTTCGATTATGTGATAAGGGAAATAAGGTTGTTTTTCATTCAAATACTTGTCTTATAATAATTGAGGGAACCAGCAGTATTATTCTTGAGGATCAACGTAAGAGAAATGACTATACGGTTGATTTAAATGCAGTTACTACTAACTCTTTTACATGTATGAAAGCTATCTTAGACAATCCATGCTTATGGCATAAAAGGTTTGCTCACATTAGCTCCACCATACTGAATAAACTCAAAAGATGGGATTTGGTTGAAGGGTTGCCATCAATCAAGTTTAACCAAGAAACGCTATGTGATACGTCTACTCGTTGCAAACATGTGAGATCGTCATTCAAACCTAAGAGAGTGGTAAGCAACAAAAAACCACTGTAACTAGTACATATGGATCTGTGTGGCCCAATGAAGGTAAGAAGTAGAGGTGGATCCAGGTATGTTTTTATTCTAGTTGATGACTATTCAAGGTATGTTTGGCCTATCTTTCTAAATTCAAAAGATGAAACTTTCAATGAGTTTGTAGTTCTAATAAAGCTTGCCCAAAATAAGTATAAATCAAAATTAGTTTCTATACGTACCGATCATGGCACGGAATTTGATAATCATGCCTTTAGAGAATTTTGTAAGGAAAATGGTGTAAGATATAATTTTTATGCACCACGAACCCCACAACAAAATGGTGTTGTTGAACGTATGAATATAATACTAGAGGATATGGCACGCACTATGCTATTGTGTAGTGGTCTACCTCGTAATTTTTGGCCTGAGGTTATTAGTACTTCATGCTATATACACAACCGTGCTATAATTAGACCTATTTTAAAGAAAATCCCTTATGAACTTCTTAGAGGGCGAAAACCTAACATATCCCATTTGCGTTGCTTTGGGAGTAAATGATTTGTTCACAACAATGGCAAAAATAGGTTAAGCAAATTTGATCCCAGAAGTGACGAAGCTGTTTTTTGTTGGATACTCTAATCATAGTAAAGCATATAAAGTTTTTAATAAAAGAATTTTATGAATCAAGGAAAGTGTTCATGTTATTTTTGATGAAAATAATATGTTTGATAAAGCTGAACAGGATAAGGAACAAGATATGAATGAACCATATTTCCGTCTATCTAGAGATGATCCTCCAAAGTTGGATGAGGAAGATAAAGAAATTGAAAGCATTAATGATCAACGTTGAAAGTCCTTCAAATGACAAGGGAAAGAGAGCTGAGAATATAGTTGATGATACTATAACCTCCTCTCAAAACAAGAATTTGGAAACTGAAGTTTTAAATGATGAAGCTATAACTTCGAATACAAACCAAGGTACAGAATCCAGAGTTATACTTGATTATGCTACAACCCCAGGATTGGATTCAGGGAGAACAATTCTTGGATCCCAATCATTTGAAGAAGGTGAGCCCAGTTAAAATGACAATGATGTGCCTCCAGCTTCTAAGAAATGGAGATATAAACATCCTCATCCAATGGAGAGTATTCTTGGAAGTTTAAATAAGGGTGTTCAAACTCGTAGAACATTGAACAAATTTTGTTCCTTCTACTCCTTCCTCTATACCATTGAACCAACCAATATCAAAGAAGCTCTTGCTGAACCAGATTGGATTGTCGCTATGCAAGAAGAGCTTCAACAGTTCAAACGGAATAAAGTTTGGCACTTAGTTCCGAGACCTAAAGATCTATCTGTCATTGGTACAAGATGGGTGTTTAGAAACAAGTGGGATGATACGGGAGTTATAGTATGAAATAAGGCAAGATTGGTTGTGCAGGGATACAATCAACAAGAAGAAATAGATTATGACTACACTTTCGCTCATGTGGCCACACTTGAAGCTATTAGATTATTAATAGCTTTTGCAGCTCACAAAGGAATGAAATTATTTCAAATGGACGTTAAGACTGCATTTCTTAACGGTTATTTGAATGAAGAAGTCTTTGTAGAGCAACCCCCAGGATTTCTTGACAGCAAATTTTAAAACCATGTTTATAACTTAGATAAAGCTTTATATGGTTTGAAAGAAGCTCCCATGGCTTGGTACGACAGATTGTCTAAATTTTTACTTGAAAGTGATTTTAAAAGAGGATCTGTTGACAAGAGCTTGTTCCTGAAATTTGAGGGTTCCGATTTATAAGTTGTATAAATTTACGTTGATGATATTATTTTTGGTTCAACTAATAATAGATTGTGTGAGTATTTTTCAAATTTGATGACCTCAGAATTTGCAATGAGCATGATGGGAGAACTCAAATTCTTCCTAGGACTTCAAATTCAACAAACGAGTGAAGGCATCCTGATTCACCAACAAAAATACATCAAAGAGCTAATCAGAAAATTTGGTATGGAAAACTCTCATCCTATGGCCACTCCAATGGTTACAGATAAAAATTTAACTAAAGATGAAGATGGTAAGTCTGTTGATGAAATGACTTATTGAGGTATGATTGGTTCACTTCTTTATTTAACTGCAAGTCGTCCGGATATTATGTTTAGTGTATGCGTATGTGCTCGATTTCAATCGTGCCCAAAAAAATCGCATATGATAGCAGTTAAGAGAATCTTGAGGTATTTAATTGGTACATCTAAATTATATCTGTGGTAACCTCTTGAGTGTAATTTCGATCTCATAAGGTATTCAGATGCAGATTATGCAGGTTAGTTGTTCGCTTGATAGAAAAACCACTTTCGGCATCGCTACGTTTGTTGGACCATGCATTATAATGTGGGGGTCAAAGAAGCAAAATTCAGTTGCCTTATCTACTGCTGAAGCCGAATATATTGATGATGCATTGGTATGTTCTCAATTATTGTGGCTTAAACAACAATTATCTGATTATGGTATTAATGTATGATGTATTCCTATTTTATGTGATAATACGAGCGCTATAATTATTTCTAAAAACCCAGTACAACACTCTCGTACTAAGCATATATATATTAGACACCACTTTCTACGCGGCCATGTCGATAAGGGCAACATAAGAATTGAATTTTATAGTACGGAAAAATAATGGGCTGACATTTTAACAAAGGCATTAGCTAGAGAACGTTTTGAGACTTTATGGTTGGAAAATTGTTTAATCGGCGGCACCTAAACTATCATAAATATTTCCTAACCGTATGACTGACTGGTTAAGACGAGATTGTATGTCTGTGTCCGTATTTTCCGCTGCAAGTATATTCTTGTATAATGTTTTATTATTTTATGAGAATATTCCGTTTGCTAGTCTATTATATTTTGTGTTATATACATACCATAATTCTCGTTCATCACTTATACATTCTAAGGTTTAGAGCTTCAGAAACCAATGACATTCATGATTGGATTCATTTAGGATGTGAGTAGTACTCCTTACATGGCATGTAACATCAAATTGCATAAGTATGAAATTTGTCTCTTATTGCATGTATACACTCGGGTTTGTGGTGGTGACACATGTGGAGAGGCGACCCTTCCTTTATGTTTTACCTATTAGCCTCACATTAGCTAAATTTGCCTCGTTTTGACCCAGTTACTCAACTACATTCCTATATGGCCTACCCTAGTCAAGCTAGTCTTGTTGGTAAGTTTGGAAGTCTTGTTGTGCCCAATTTTGTTGCTTTTATGATGGATATTGGAAGGAAGGAAGAAAAACATGAATGGACCGAAGAAAAAAAATGATGAAAAAAATGTGAAAAAAAAGGGAAAATGACATTAAAAAAAGGATAGAAAGGCAGAAAGCTCTTATTACTCCAATTCTTATCATTTTCATATTACTTGAGGACTAGTACTTGTTGATGTGAGTGAGTTATTTCCATACATGGCATTGTACATCATTTTTCATGTTGGGTTGAAAAGCGGAATATGGTTACTTTTGGGTTTGATTTGTGCTAGCTTGGCTTTTACCTCCACATATCCAAATTAGTTTGCCCCTTCTTACCCAATTACCTAACCTTACATTCATATGTACGTCCTCGACATGTGTTTTGGATCTCGCTTGGTTGGAGTGTATATATACGGTAGCTTGAGATATCTATCATGTTAAATTGTATGCATGCTTTTGTAGGTCATAGTTAGGTGAGTGACTATTTTTATTCTCTCTTACAAAATCTGTACTTAACTTGGTTTATATTACACACTTTATATTTAGGGGTTGCTTATGTTGAATTTGTTCTTATGCTATAATACTTGTCTTGCTTAACATTTCTTGCCACGGTTGATATTATTCTAGGCGTTTTATGTCTGTTCTTGTCTTCTCGATGATGTCAAGAGGAGGAAGAAATGACCATGATTTAGTATGTGCCTAAGCTTCCTCCTTGTCAAGACCTTTAGTCTCTTAAGGCCCTTAGGTACTATAACTTTGAATATAAGTGCCTTAATCTTGCGTTCTACATACTATAACTTTGATAGTCTTGTATTGAGGGGGAACTCACCTTTAGTCACAAATCATAGGAGACTTGTCATCATCAAAAAAAGGAAATTTTTTGAACCATATAGTTATATGATGATGTTTTGATAATGACAAGTGTGTCTAATTATATATATACTTGTTGCTCGTAATCGTTTTTTTAGTTGTGTTAGATTAAGCATGGTTACACTTTGGCAAGACGATTTGTGAAGTAAAGTTATTGTTTTCGCTCCTGGCTTCAAGATTCATTTGAGCTCATGACAAAGTACAAGAACAAGTTCCAAGTAATAATTACAAGTGATGAATGTTAAATGAAGCTCAAGATAAGCTCGTGATGAAGAGCTTATAATCCAGATGGAAATCAAGCTCAATACAAGATCAAGATGAAGAGCTTATGATCAAGATGAAGAGCTTATGAAAGTGATGAACATCATACTAAAGATCTCCAGGAAGATTAGCTAGTATAGGTCATCATTCGATAACGGTATTTTTAGAATTAATTTTGACAAGTAATGTTATAGCTGTTTTAGTTATAACTTTACTAGTTGAACTCAAAGTTATAGGTGATTCTGCTATAACTTTGAGCTGCAATATGCAGAACACGGTTTTTATGTTTTTAAAATCTATTTTTCAAAGCTTAAATCATAAAATATTTAAAGAAAAGTGTGTTTATAGTAGAGTGAGATTGGGGACATGATTAGATCGAATGAGTTTGAGATTATCCTATTGATTAGTAAAACAACTTATGAGTTATCATGCTATCTAGGGCTTTCCTTTTACTCTTATCTAAACCCTAATTATCTAACCTAATATCTTACCTAGGGTTTCGAGTTAGGTGGTCGGCCTATGAGTCGTTTTTCCTCGTTATTCGAATACTCCTTGTACAAGTTAGGGTATGGAATAAATCTTAGTGATAATATTTGATTGAGATATTTATCTCCATATA
Source organism: Silene latifolia (assembly GCF_048544455.1). Classification (NCBI taxonomy): domain Eukaryota; kingdom Viridiplantae; phylum Streptophyta; class Magnoliopsida; order Caryophyllales; family Caryophyllaceae; genus Silene; species Silene latifolia. Next base: position 284,009,292 of record NC_133538.1, on the reverse strand, counting down.
TTATTTGATTTATTGTTTTCCATTCTATAAAGATATTATTAGATTAAATAAAAAAATTAAGATCTTCTTATTTGGATAAGAATTAAGAGAATCAAAATAATATTTGTTAGAGATTTCTTATCTTTTTATATTATTTCTATTCTTTCTTATTTTCCAAGATTAAGGAAGATTTGACCTAATCCTTTCTTGCCTCTCACGACACACACGACATATAGGGTTTTTCTTCCTAAACCTAGATCTCCTCTTTACTATAAATACAACACTTAAATCTTTCTTTCAAAATACTTTTCTAACCTTGAGCCATAAAATTCCTTTGAAAAAACCGAGTCAACCTTTTTAATCATATTGAGAAAACTTTGTTTTGCATTAGAAAAACCTTTTTGAAAAGTCGTGTTCCTATATTGCAAATTATTTTAATTAAGTCGTTATAGGTTGGTAGTGCTTCTTATTGTTTCTTACTCATTCAATTGTGTGAACACTAGAAAAAAAATCAAGTACTTTCTTATTAACGTAAGATAGACAAAACCGAGTATTTAGCGGTACTCAATTGAGTTACAACTACAGTTAGTTGTACGAGTGAGTTAGTTATTTTGTAATCCGTAGAAAGATACTAAAATAATTAATCGAAAATAGTGGACATAGGCTTCGACATGTGAAGCTGAACCACTTCAATAATCCGTGTGTCCTTTGCATCTCTTTCTTTCATTTCGCTTTGTTCATTTCCATTTCACGTACAATCGAGTTAGTTGAATTTAGTCAATAAATTCATTCTAATTACTACATAAACGCTTCATACGGACATAATCGAAAAAGTGGGCATATTTACTTATACTCAATTCAGCCCCCTCTTGATTATTTCGGATCGATATACTCTTCAACAAGGATGATCCAGATTTCTATGAAGACTGGCAGATTCAAACTGAGGTAACCAAGGTTCAGGGAACCAAGTTTTTACTACAAAAGGGATTATTGTTCCATGGAAACTAGCTACGTGTTCCTAGAGGCTCCTACAGGGATCTATTGATCAAGGAAGTCCACTCTAGTGGTTTAGGAGGGAATTTTGGGGTTCAAAAGACTCTAGAAATATTGCAGGATTAATTTTATTGGCCTAAGATGATGGGGGATGTCCAGGTTGCATTGGGAAGATGTTCAGTATGTCAACAAGCCAAGAGCTTATTTCAGGCAGGCCCTTATACCCCATTACAAGTGCCAAGCAAGCCATGTGAGGATGTCAGTATGGATTTAATTATTATATTGCCTAGAACTCCAAGGGGCAATGATTCTATCATGGTGGTTGTTGACTGGTTTAGTAAAATGGCTCATTTCATAGCCTACAAGAAGACTAAGGATGCTGCAAGCATTGCTGAACTCTATCTGAAAGAGATAGGTAGGCTATATGGTGTTCCTAAAACCATTGTGTCTGATAGGGATGTGAAATTTGTGATTTACTTCTCGAAAACCTTATGGAGGCTGCTCAACACCAGATCATTGTTCGGTAGATCTCATCATCCACAAACAGTTGGCCAGACTGAGGTCACTAACAAAACATTGGGGAGGATCTTGAGGTACATTATTAACAAGTCACTAAAGTATTGGATTCAAAGTTGTCTCAAGCTGAATTTGCATTTAACATGGCACCAGCATCTACAACAGGCCACAGTCCCTTTGAGGTGGTATATAGGGTTAATCCTTTGATGCCCTTAGATCTGTTAAGTGTTCCTAAAGAAGAAATGAACTATGATGCAAAGAAACAGGCAGAACAGATGCTGAAACTGCATGTTGCTGTCAGGAGGCAAATTGAAAAGCCAATGAGTCCTATCAAAAGCAAGCCAGGGTTCCAAGGAAGAAAAAAGAGTGTGCTAGGGGACTTGGTATGGATCCACCTCAGGAAAGAAAGGTTCCCAGCTAAAAGAAAGAACAAGCTAATGCCATGAGCTGAGGGTCCTTTTGAAATTGTTAAGAAGGTTGGCCCTAATGCATACAAGGTTAATATTCCTTGTGAGTATGGAGTCCATGAGACTTTCAATATTGGTGATATAAGTCCATACTATGGCGAGTCTGATGATGAGGAGGAGTCACGCTTGAGGTCAAGCTCCTCTCAACCTGAGGAAGCTGTAACAGGAGCGGAACCAGGGGTTCATAGCTCAAGTCAGGAAGCAGTTCCGGCTCAACCAAGCACCATTACACCAGTCCAAGTCCAAGCTCCTTGAAGGTTCACTAGGTCCAGCATTCAGATGCCTCTATGGCCAGCTGGGAGGGCCCTTAACTACGGTCAGAAAACTTGCAAGGATCATTGAAGAACAGGCTAAGGAAATCAACCCCAAACTGAGTCACATGTTGTTGCAAAAGACTGATAGTGACATAAAGCAGGATTTCCCCTTTTGGCTAAACAAGGATGGAGTTGTTTGTTGAAGCCTTTTGAAGTTATTCTCCTATTTTGAACTACATCAGATTTCAAGGACAAAAGGTTTAAACCCTTGTTGTCTTCACTCTTTGACCTTGGGAAAGACCAATGCTAAACAATAGCAACAACCCTGCACAAGTTACCTGCACCACCCATTTCAGTCTGCACCAACTTTAATTCAACTTGTTTGTATCCAGTTCTTTTATTAAGTCCCTTGTAAAATATTTCTGTTGGTTTGTACGTTTTCTAAGATTAATTCTCAGCCCTTTGATGTAAGGATTGAAACTCAGAAGCTAGGTCAAGAGGCCTATATAAGGACCTCTATCCACACTGCATAGAGGCAGACTATTTTGAATGAATGAAAACCTGAGACTTCTCTCAACCAATTTAAACTTGTGCTTAGCTGTAGTTTGAGACCGACACCATACTTGACAATTTAACCTGTGTTAATCTATGGTTAAGTTGATCAAGGATCTGTTGGCATAACTAGGTTAACCCTGTGCTTGGCTGTGGGTTGATTCAGTTTTGTTGTTCAAGTTAAACTTAGAATTCCTTTGTCCATCTGTGGTGTTCTTTGTTTAAACTTATCAAACTATAATCTTTAATTTCTTGTGATCATTCTCTGGCAATTTCAGGTCATAGTTATATCCTTTACCCACCCAAATTTGCAAAATATTTCATTTCAGGTAACCTGACAGTTAGTCCATCTGTCAGGCTAGTTGTAGAACTTATTAAAAATAGTTAGAGTGCTTGAGAAATCTTGAAACTTTGCTCAGAGTCCACTTATATATCAAATTTAATTATCACCAAATTTCAGGATTTGTAGAGGTCATTTAGTATTTTATTTTAAATATTGAAGTTTATTGCATTGTGTCCTTGTCAGGCAATTTTCTTCCTGAAATATTGACTGACCTGGGGTTTTACACTGCACTTCTAGACAAGACAAGTACAAGCATTAGGAAGCTCAAATTGAAAAGCTTATGATCAAGATGAAGACATGATCCATATACTGATGATCTTCAGGAAGATTAACTAGTATACAAGTCATCATTCAGTAACGGTATTTTTAGAAGTAATGTTGCCAAAGTAAAGTTATAGTTGTTTTACCAATAACTTTACTTACCAAGCTTATAGTTATACTTATTTCACCTATAACTTTGAGCTGTTAGATGAAGAACACGACTTAGGGTTTTAAAATTGACATATTCGTGTTCTAAGTTTAAAATCTTTCAAAAGAAAAGTGATTATAGTAGAGTGAGATTTGAGCCAAGTTAGATCGCATGAATTTATGATTATCCTATTGATTAGTAAAACAACTTTTGAGTTGTCATGCTATCTAGGGTTTTCTAGGTCATTCATATCTAAACCCTAATCTATCCAATACAATCAAATATTTTAGCTAGGGTTTCGCTAAAATTGTAACACCCCTGATTTTCGGCTAAATAAAAACTTACATTTACATTCAAAACTAGCCAAAATACAGAGTTATTATAATTAATATACAAAGTCTCTTTACAAAATCTCTTTTGTACAAATGAAAATGGAATAAACAAAACTTTTACAAGGTCTTTAAATAAAAACTCTTGACTCAAAAATCCTTTTGAACTGCAACGGAAGTTACCAGAAAATAAAACCAGAAGACAGAAAGGACCAACCCCCATAACGAGTAGCCCATAAGAGAGAAAACACGCCAGCCGGGGAGCTGAGTAACAGATAATGCATCAATATAAATAGCGTAGTTTTTGTCATGGCATGGAAACACGTACACGTAAAAATAAAAATAAACACCGAGTATAATAAAAACACTCCCCGGTAACTAACCAGTACCTCAAACAAACTCCATTCTAATTCCATTATATAATATACTTTCTAATCCAATAATTAACCAAGTGTCAACTCATTACTCCGTCTCAGTCATTACTCTATCTCATAATATAATACTCCAAAGTAACTAGGTATCATATTCTCATCGTCGACCGTAAGCTAAGGAAAAGGGGTGAGTGAACTGGCTGGTAAACTGCAAATCAATATTTCCATCTCAATATAGATTCCAAACAATATAACTAACTCAATAACCATGATCTTACTGGACCATAAAACATAACTCGGCTCAAAGGCCCCATAACTCAATATCAGTAACGAATATTCATCTCAATTTCAATATCGATATTGTCAAAAGGTCCAATAATGAACCGTGCTCAGTACTTAGAGTATAAACTCCGAGCTAATCACCCACAAATCCAGATCAAAGGGACGATAATTGAAATACGCTACCAACCAAATATAAATCGGAAAATATCCAAGCTTACCCTAAACGATAATAACTACAAGTTGATTACATTCGCTATCGAAGAACATGTACTCGTAGTAAATTTACCAAAGCCTTTTTTCATGTTGCACTTTCTAAATCAATCCACTTGCATATTATCTCACAATCTCACAACCAGGAGTACTCTAATAAACGCATTTATAGTACCTTAACATAGGCAACCTTCGTACATATCCCAAACTCTCATGGTATCCAATTGATGGTGAGTGAGTCATTGTTGATAGAAATGTAGTGACATAGACATATTCATATATGATTTTAAATTAATTTGTAATAAAATTAATAAAGGTCTTATGCATGCAAACTAATTAACAAAAAAAGTAGAAATCATCCTTACATTGTGATTTCGGTTCTAATGGGCACAAAAGAAATCTCCTTTTCTTTTGTTCTTGAGCTCTCCTTTTGGATGAACAAAAGATCCAAGTGTAGGATCTCTCCCAAGGAATAATACCCAAGGCTTACTCTTAATTAGAATTAATATTATATGAACTAGTACAATATTAATCTTGTGAAAAATGACCCAAAATAATTTGGTATTTGGTCTCTCTAAAACCGGTTAGAGGAGAGGAATTATGGAGGATTTTTCTCTTTCTAAAACTTAATCTTTTTAGAAGTTGGAATGAATGAATATCTTACACACTATTGCATGTAGTGTATAGCAAAAATTAAAAGACAAAACCCTTTGCCTTTTCTTTTTGTCAAACCGTGTAAGAGGGAAGAAGGGGGGAAGAAAAAGACCCAATGCATGCTCTTGTTTGCCTTCACAATGCAAACTAGGGTTGCATGGCTACTAAAGCATATAATCATTATGTTTTCCACTTATAATATAAACACAATATTTAGCTTAATTCTACTCCAATTTTCGGCACATTGGATAATATGGTATCCATTTTATTTTGGTCAATTTTGTCTTATGTCACATGTCATATGTCACACAAATTTGTTATGTATTTTTAACGTATTAAAAATCAACGTATTAGTAAAAATACGTCATATACAAAATTGACTTAGTAATTCATAATTACTTGTACCAAAATATTTTACCGTTTATAAATCGCATTTATAATAATTCATTCAAATTTAATTGTTTCCTTAAACAATAATTTCATCCGAGTAATGATACAATTCAATTACTTAGACCGTATCTCATTTAATCACATTTCAATTTGATACGTAAATTTTACTTCCAAAATCGTCCGTCAATTTTCAAGTAATTTAATTAACTCGTAACATTATACGATTAATTAAATGATCAATTAAGAGCGTTGCCCTATAGGTATGACCTAGGGGGTCAACTGATCACCACCGTCGCACGACAGTAATGTCAAACTCTTGTCAGCCAATCATTACCGATATATGTTGACCAGTTGACAGTAAAAATACTTCCCAATTGTATTCTTTAGAATGAGATTTAATAATTATATTTAAATCATGTGATCGCACTATTGTTGAGGACACATTTCCCAACAATCTCCCACTTGTCCTCGACAAGTGTGCGTCACCAATTCTCTTGTCCTATTACTATCTCCCACTCAATGCAAGGTGTCTTTCAGGTCGTACTTGCAAGTGATCATATCGAGAGTGGTTTCCTCGATCTGGAGAATAACTGATTGACCGAACTTATCTCTCATAGATACTTTCCGAGCGTGGCCACGCATTTCCAGTTCATTACTCCTCGAGTGGCCCTGAGATATTGTTATAACCTTGACTAGGGGTGGATAATTCCTATCGCACTCATTCCCTTCGACTAGCCACAGCCATCATAACCCAAAATATGCCCATTTGACCCCATTTACGAAGGTCGTAGTAACACAAATCAAAGTTAATCTGAAACTGTGCCATCTTAGGTGAATAGTCTTTAGTCAAAAGAATCGACTTATTTGAATGCTATAGCAGCTTTCGCCACGACCATGCTATATAAATTTGCCAGAACTCTATAAGCGGTCATAAGGCCCGACAAAATGTTCCTAACAGTCTGCCTATGTGATCGACTAGTCATCTCACATGACTCTATGGCACTTGAACTTGCCATCAATCGCCTCACACTCTAGTCACTTCGAGACGTCACCTCATACAAGTGACTATGGGCAAATACTATGTTAATCCGTGTTCACTTTAACGGGGTTCAATTGTCACTACAACCCGTTTGGACGTAACAATGTATAAATTAAAGATAAAAGACAAATGTGATTGTGAACATGAACAAAAACAACACTTTTATTTCATTTCAAAATCTAACATAAACTTGGTACATGTTTAAGTCCCATGGACGTAACATGTCCATCATGCTTAGCCTGCGATAAAGGCTTGGTGAGCGGATCGGCTATGTTGTCATCCGTCCCAACCTTACAAATCGCAATTTCCTTTCTTTCAATAAAATCTCTTATTACATGATATTTTCTAAGTACATGTCTAGATCTATTACTAGACTTCGGCTCCTTAGCTTGGAAGATCGTCCCACTATTATCACAATAGAGAGTGATGGGATCGTTGGCGGTAGGTACTACTTTTAGACCTTCCGTGAATTGCCTGATCCACACACTTCCTTGGCGCTTCGATCTTTGCTATGTACTCACCTCCGTTGTAGAATCCGCGATTCTGACTTCCTTGAAGCTTCTCCAGCTAACGGCACCACCATTGAGCATGAAAACAAAACCAGCTTGTGATTTCATGTCATCTCTATCTGTTTGAAAACTTGAGTCCGTGTATCCATTAACACGCAACTCAGTATCTCCTCCAAACACTAGGATAGAGTCCTTAGTTCTTCTTAAGTACTTAAGGATGTTCTTGACGGCAATCCAGTGACTCTCACCTGGGTTTCCTTGATATCTACTCGTCATACTAAAAGCATACGAGACATCAGGACGTGTGCATATCATGGCGTACATGATCGATCCAATAGCGGAAGCGTAAGGGATCTCCTTCATGCGTTCAACATCATGGGGTTTGGAGGGAGATTGAGTCTTGCTCAATATCGTCCCGGTTACCATAGGTACCAAACCTCTTTTGGATTTGTCCATGCTGAACCGTCGAAGAATCTTATCAACATAAGACTCTTGACTTAGTGCCAATATCCTCTTGGATCTATCTCTATAGATCCGGATACCTAATATGCGTTGTGCTTCTCCTAAATCCTTCATTTGGAAGTGTTTACCTAACCACTTCTTAACAGAAGACAACATTGGAATATCATTTCCAATGAGTAGTATGTCATCGACATACAAGATTAGGAACACAACATTGTTCCCATTGAATTTCATGTATAAACATGGTTCCTCAACACTTCGAGTGAAACCATTTTCCTTTATAACATGATTGAATCGATGATTCCAACTTCTAGATGCTTGCTTAAGACCATAAATGGATCTCTTAAGTTTGCACACTTTGTTAGGATTTTTAGAATCAACAAAACCTTCGGGTTGTATCATGTACACCTCCTCTTCTAAATGCCCATTTATAAAAGCGGTTTTGACATCCATTTGCCATATTTCATAATCATGAAATGCGGCGATCTCTAACAAAATCCGTATGGATCTTAGCATGGCTACGGGGGCGAAGGTCTCATCATAATGGAGACCTTAGACTTGGGTAAATCCTTTTGCCACTAGCCTAGCTTTGTAGACATCGTTATGTCCTTCTATGCCATTCTTGATTTTGAATATCCATTTGCATTGAAGGGGTCTTGCCCCTTTAGGCAAATCTACCAAGTCCCAAACTTGGTTTTCATGCATAGAATCCATTTCGGACTTCATGGCTTCAAGCCATAAGGAGGAATTAGGAATAGAGATTGCGGTCTTGTAGGTGGCGGGCTCGTCACTTTCTATAAGCAACACATCGAGTGTTCCATCTTCCTCGATAAGTCCCACATATCGATCGGGATGGCGAATTACTCGGCCCGTCCTTCTTAGTGGAGGAGGTACAACCGTGTTAGACGACGAAGGAACACCGTCTTGCGTCTCTTCCTCGGTTTGTGGCTCTTGAACTTCGTCAAGTTCAAAATTTCTCCCACTCTGTCTCTTAGAAATGAATTGACTTTCTAAGAAGACAGCCTCGCTAGACACAAACACTTTGTTTTCTTGAGGTTTGTAGAAGTAGTATCCTCGACAATGCGAGGGGTAACCTACAAAGATGCATTTTTCGGATCTTGGGGCAAGCTTATTGTCGGGTTTAGTCTTGACGTAAGCATCACATCCCCAAATCCTCATATAGGATATATTGGGAACCTTTCCCGTCCACATCTCATATGGAGTCTTTTCGGTGGATTTAGTGGGACTATTGTTCAAAGATCTAATTGCGTTTTGAATCGCAAATCCCCAAAACGAGTTCGGTAACTCGGTTTGACTCATCATGGATCGAACCATATCAAGTAGGGTTCGATTCCTCCTTTCGGCAACACCATTGAGTTGTGGTGTTCCGGGTGGAGAAATTTGTGATATAATACCACAACCTTTCAAGTGTGAATCGAATTCAAGACTAAGGTATTCCCCACCACGATCGGAATGTAATGCTTTTACCTTTTTGTTCAATTGGTTCTCTACTTTGTTTTGAAATTCCTTGAATTTCTCAAACGCTTCACTCTTATGTTTCATTAAATAGACATGCCCATGTCTACTTAAGTCATCGGTGAAGGTTATAAAGTAGTCATAATTACCACGAGCGGTGATACTCATTGGTCCACACACATCGGTGTGTATGAGTCCCAATAGCTCACTAGCTCGTGTCCCTTTACCACTAAAAGGATTACGAGTCATTTTGCCAAGTAGGCAATATTCGCATGTACCAAATGATTGATAATCAAATGGTGTAATCACATTAGTTGAAATTAATCTTTTGATGCGATTCTCGTTTATGTGACCTAATCGACAATGCCAAATGAACGCTTCACTTGGGTCACTTGTTTTGAGTTTCTTTGATTGAATGTTATAAATATCATTTGTCGGATTTGAGGTCTCTAAAATGTAAATGCCATTAATGGAAGAAGCTTGGCCAATAACCAAATCATTCCTAGAAATAGTACAACGATTGTTCTTAATGACAAAACAAAAACCGTCCATGTCTAGCATGGCGATTGAAATAATGTTTTTAGAGAGCGTAGGCACATAAAAACAATTATGTAAATACAACTCAAATCCATTTGGCAAAGCTAGAACATAAGTTCCTTTGGATTCGGCCGCTACTCGAGCTCCATTTCCAAGGCGTAGATCCACATCTCCCTTGCTAAGCCTCTCCACATCTCTTAAACCCTGTAAATGATTACAAAGGTGAGAATCACAACCGGTATCTAGTACCCATGTCGTAGTGGAAGTATAATTTATATCAATAACATAAATTTCTTTAGGAATTTTACCTTTCGGAGTGATGATTCCTTCCCTTATATTTCGCAAATATACGGGACAATTCCTAAGCCAATGTCTCATGCCATAGCAATAATGGCACTCATCATTAACTTGCTTGAAGTTTTTGATTTTCTTTCCCTTCTTCTTGAACCTCTTGCCCTTTGAAGCAAGAACTTGATTGCTAGAGCTCCCACTAGCTTTGGCATCTTTATCTTCCAGAGACAAAGACCCTTTAGATTGCATGAGGTAGTCTTCCTGAGACGGACTCACACGAGGTCTAGTAGTAGTGGGTGGTTTAGAAGAGGTGATGAAGTTAAGGTTTCCATCCGAACCTATCCCAAAATGAAGTTCTCTAGTAGTGTCGAAATCATTGTTGGAGCAAACGTCGTCGAAAACATTGTGGTATGACTCAATAGTTATTGGTGCGGTAGCATTTGTTGGATTCATTGTAAAGAACTACAAATATGGAGGAAAAGGAAATATTAACATTTGTCCTTTTACATCATACTTGTAAAATATTAGCAAGATATGAACATTTATATAGTGACCTCTACCCAACTATAATAAATGATTCCAAGATCCAAATTCATATTAACTTGGGCACGGTATGGCCGATGAAACCCTTATCAATATAACTCGGTGGATTAACGTTTTAATCAATTCTACTTTTAGAACTCTTGGTCGATAAAATTACTCTAATATTTATCTATAGCCCGGAACACATGCAACTACGGTCGCGAATACTTCCGTTGAGCTCAATGCAAATTTCGAATAAATGTGTCCATGATCTAAATCCACATCAACTTGGGCACGGTATGGCCGATGAAACCCTCATCAACATGAATTCGGTGGATTGACATTTATCACCCACTTCCCCTACGTAACAAGGTTTGTACCCCAGTATGGCCGAGTGCACTCCCTCGCGAAATAGGTTTTCATGGTTTCTACTATTTGGTAAGGCTATGTCTCAATTAATTCTTTTAGCGAGAAGTCATGTCAATTTATTATCTATCACGTTTTAAGTGAACTAAAGCGGTGAACTACGATAATTCTAATTGACACGGTCGAAAAACTCGATAAAATAAGGATGCATGTTTTAGTTATGGCGATTTAGCGATGCATGTGACATAAAATAAAATGCAAGCATAAAGATAAATAAATCCTAGTATGGCCTTTCCTAAATAGAAAAACTATTTAACTATTACATATTCGGAAACCAACTCCATTGGTCCCTTGAACTTCGGTTGTTGCACGCATCTCGAGGTAACACCGTCTTTATGTATCACCATTCTTGAAGAAATCCGTCTTTAGGAACTCCGGAATGAATAAAATTACATAATAAATTACATAATTTCCTATTATACATTTGTAACTAAAATAAAAATAAATCTATTAAATTACAAAACGGTGATACGAGATCACAATAAAATTACAACCGAATCGATATTCCCATACATTTCGGGAAATACCAATTAAAATCTAAAGCCATACTAAGTAAAATTACATAATTCAAAATTACATAAATTAAAATTATGAAAATCATAAAGAAAAATGCAGCATTATAATATGTATGAACATTCTCAAATTTATGCTAAATCGCCTTTAATTAGCCAATATCGTATATTACTCGGTTTTTACGGATTTGTGTGATTTCAACATTTTACGATCACAAAAATTACATAAATTCATATTTATGCATAAGTTAATTACCCTAACCTCTTAGGACTCAAAATTTAGTCTTCACTAATAATTTGACCATAATTAACTCATATTTATAAAATTGTTCATTAATGGACCAAAAATTACAAAAATAAGCTATAAACTTCAAATAAATCACAAAATTTCAAATAAATTAAAAATTTGAAATTTAGACTCATGAACATTCTGGAAAAATACCATGACACTCATAATGTTCAAAATCTTAGGTTAAAAAGTTCGAAATTTTTGCGGAAAAAACAATGTTGCGGTTTATCGATTTTACTAAAATAATCATAAAAATATGGAAAAAATTATATTCATTAACTTTTCCATTTTAGATCTGAAAAAGACAATAAAAAGCAACATTAGACGTTTTTCCTAAGTCATAGATTATGTTTTATTAATTTTTCACTAATAATGTCACTATTTATGCTATTTTTCTTCAAAAATCCATAAATCATGCAAAAAGACTTCTTTATAGCCAATTATTTTACACACATCTTGTAAAATTGCATGTGACAACATATTAAATTTCTATGACCAGATTCGAAATTTAACTCATATTAACCATTTTTTCTCCTAAATCCGAATTTAACAATGAAAAAATCCATTTTTCGAGCATAACAAGTCCATAAATTATGAAAATTTACAGGTTATCTCAAAATAATATATGTGACAACATATCGAAAAATCAATGGAAAATTCGAAGTATAGCTAATTTTAGACCGAAAATGACATTTTTACTCATAAAATCATATTTAAATGCCATTATTGTATAATATGAACAATAAAATTCGTAAAATTAACCAAAATATCCTAAAACATTTTAGGACCAGAAATTTTAACTTGCATGAATTAATTTCGTGATATATCATAATAACACAAATTTTACAAGTTTTATATGTTATTCTTATAACTCGGAAAAACTTTTAACCGATTTGCATGCAAACAACCGTGGCTCTTGATACCGATTAATAGAAATGTAGATCTATATACATAAACATATTCATATATGATTTTAAATTAATTTGTCATAAAATTAATAAAGGTCTTATGCATGCAAACTAATTAACAAAAAAAGAAGAAATCATCCTTACATTGTGATTTCGGTTCTAATGGGCACAAAAGAAATCTCCTTTTCTTTTGTTCTTGAGCTCTCCTTTTGGATGAACAAAAGATCCAAGTGTAGGATCTCTCCCAAGGAATAATACCCAAGGCTTACTCTTAATTAGAATTAATATTATATGAACTAGTACAATATTAATCTTGTGAAAAATGACCCAAAATAATTTGGTATTTGGTCTCTCTAAAACCGGTTAGAGGAGAGGAATTATGGAGGATTTTTCTCTTTCTAAAACTTAATCTTTTTAGAAGTTGGAATGAATGAATATCTTAGACACTATTGCATGTAGTGTATAGCAAAAATTAAAAGACAAAACCCTTTGCCTTTTCTTTTTGTCAAACCGTGTAAGAGGGAAGAAGGGGGGAAGAAAAAGACCCAATGCATGCTCTTGTTTGCCTTCACAATTGAAACTAGGGTTGCATGGCTACTAAAGCATATAATCATTATGTTTTCCACTTATAATATAAACACAATATTTAGCTTAATTCTCCTCCAATTTTCGTCACATTGGATAATATGGTATCCATTTTATTTTTGTCAATTTTGTCTTATATCACATGTCATATGTCACACAAATTTGTTATGTATTTTTAACGTATTAAAAATCAACGTATTAGTAAAAATACGTCATATACAAAATTGACTTAGTAATTCATAATTACTTGTACCAAAATATTTTACCGTTTATAAATCGCATTTATAATAATTCATTCAAATTTAATTGTTTCCTTAAACAATAATTTCATCCGAGTAATGATACAATTCAATTACTTAGACCGTATCTCATTTAATCACATTTCAATTTGATACGTAAATTTTACTTCCAAAATCGTCCGTCAATTTTCAAGTAATTTAATTAACTCGTAACATTATACGATTAATTAAATGATCAATTAAGAGCGTTGCCCTATAGGTATGACCTAGGGGGTCAACTGATCACCACCGTCGCACGACAGTAATGTCAAACTCTAGTCAGCCAATCATTACCGATATATGTTGACCAGTTGACAGTAAAAATACTTCCCAATTGTATTCTTTAGAATGAGATTTAATAATGATATTTAAATCATGTGATCGCACTATTGTTGAGGACACATTTCACAACAATTGTTCACTCAGTCAAACACATTTATATTCTCAACAAACAACTAGTTAGCGGTTAAGTCGAGGTCGATCCACGGGACGGTGTGCTTTGGGTTCTAAGTCTATCTACCTCAATTTATGCTAGTGTCACAAATATTAGGGTTGGAGTTGTGTTCTAAACTACAACAAGGAAATATAAACAAATGAAGAACAAGGCAAGTAAATGGAAATAGAGATGTAAACAAATGATTAAAAGACACTAGGGTGTTATGGGATTATAGAGGAATCATGGTAAGATAACATAAATGAGTCACATAGATGCAAGCAATTATTATTGTTGCAATCGAGTTAGTTTATGTCTTACAATTCCTAGAGAGTTTTGGGTCTCGGAGCCGAGTCGATCAAGACTTTACAACACCTACATCGACTTAATTCTCCCTATTAAACTATATGCATAGGCTAACAAGCCTTGAGTTAGTTTATATCTTACAAGTCTTATTAAAAAGATAAGAGAATCATGCCAGGTTGTCAATCAAGCATTCCATCAAACATAACATGTGCATAAGTTGAAAGTACAATAAGCAAGCATTCATATGAACTTACTAAGCATAGATTTATCTCATAATTACTCCCCTAATCCCTAACTAACCCTAGCTAGAAGACTAATCACTCATTATCATGGTGAACATGTTAGCAATGGTGTCAAATATCACAACATAATTGAACATGATTAAGCAAGGTAATAAAACAAGAGAATTATAAATAAAGAGGGTTTAACAAAGTTACCAACTTGAAAAGTAAAGATGGACATGATGATCAAGCATTCCATATTATGTCCTTTGGTCATATGGGGAGCATTTTAGGTATAGATTGTTGGATACGCGGGAGACGGGACGAGCTTGATAAGTCATGAGATGAGTATCGCTAGTTAGAGGAGTATAGTAGTCATGAGTTTTATTTTATTCATGGGTTATGGTTTGTAATCACTAAACTTGTTATTTATAATAAATGTTCCTTTATTGTATCTCCGATTCACCCCCTCGGGAAACCGAGAAGGTAACATCCCCCAATTACCTTGGCCGTGTAAGAAGGGGGTGTTACAAAGTGGTATCAGAGCGACGATTTTGGAACCTAAACCATTGAACCAAAATGAATCTAAGAGTGTCTAATAAAATGAACCCGACATGAGTACAATAGGAGGCCGGTTTTGGGTGAGAAGGATCCCTCATTCCAAAACTAAATCCTATTGTTTCGGTTAGTCACTACGTGGGTGGTTATGAGTCGGAAAACGTGAAGTGCAATGTTGTATGATTTCATATGTGCAATGTTAAGTTGGAAAGTTATCACATGACGTGGTTTTGTATATGTTTATACGAGTTCATAGATTTCTTGTCTTGCTTGATATAACCTTTCATTGGCACATGATAATATGTGATAGTTGGAATGATGCAATAGAAACGTTTACTTGAATGAGGTGTATGTGACATGAGTAGGGGATCATTTCATGTGAAATGCATTTACTTGTATCAGCGTTGCGTGCTTAAATATGACGAGTTTTAAAGCTATAATTTGCGTTGTTGATAGGATTCTTACATAATGTAGTTATTCATTTAGTACAGGTTAATAGGTCAAAATTGGATGAAAAGAGTAATGTGTATACATGTTTTGAAAATGGTTGTTACGTGTTGGTCTGTGAGGGGCAATAACCCCGTCTTTTAGCATCTCAGTACCGCATAAATGTTTGGATTTCACTAATGCTATAGTTAGAGCAAGATTAGTAATAGTTGTTAGTAAAGTGGTCGCTAGTGTAAGAAGTAATCGCTAGTGAGAAATTGCAAACCATAGAGAGGCACACAACCGAGTACGGGCTAGTACTCGACCGAGTACCTGTCACTCGACCGAGTGAACCCTACCACTCGACCGAGTTAACTAATTTCCATAAACTTAAAAATTTCTGGAAGTGAGAAGGCACTCGACCGAGCGGACTATCACTCGACCGAGTGGACTCAGCACTCGACCGAGTGCCACTGACTGGGTTGTGAATTTCGCAAAAAAAATTGCATTATTGCCTTATTTTATCTCTTTATTCATTCATTTAAGATCATTTTGCTTGTGAACATCATTGTTGATTGTTTGTTGCTCGAACTCAAGTTTTTACTCTATTTTAGTCCCTGAATTTGACTAGTTTCACCATGTAAGTGACGTTTTCTTTTCCCGTATCTTTCCAATTTGATTGTGCTTAAATCTACGCTAATTACTTCAAATTTTGTTAATTAATTCCATGTTTTTTTAATTCATGACATTAATCGCCTTCTTGTCATTTATGATGTGAAATATGAAGTTTTCATGTTGAATTTTTACCCAAATTTTTTTTATGAGCTCGAAAAGATATGTTCTTGAGTCGATAGTTTGATTTGCATTTATTGCTTGGATTAATGGTTTAGCAAGGACCAAGGTTTAGTTGTTAATGCTAATTTTGTCGCACATTTGAAATTTTGTCTTGAAAAATTGACTATGAAATTTTAAAGCTTTGATGTTCATACTTAAGAGTAGATTTTCTACGTTTAAAACAAATTTTGATCGACTAGTAAGGCTACTACTTTTGTTAGTAATGGCACATATTGCTTTGAATCAAAATTTCATCTTAGAACGTTGCCCAAAATTTTGAAATCCCGTAGTATATATATATATATATATATATATATATATATATATATATATATATATATATATATATATATATATATATATATATATATATATATGAATGATTTTGATTTTTGGCACTCAAAACACGATCTGCTTGTTTCTCAGTACTTAGTCCTTATTGATGTTGCATTGTGTTGCATTAACCTAGGAGTCTTGCATTTTGTACCCCATTTCTTATCTAGTATGTCATAAAGATTCACGCGTTGCTAATGATGTTAGACATGACCTTAAAATTTCACGACTTTGTTTAAAGTTTTCTCGACTTGAATGTGTAATAAGCCTTCAATTTTGTTAATAATGTTATGCCTTACCTTAATTTGAGGATCCTATCTTAAAATATTGCCGAAATTGTTTTTATATACCATAGGGTATATGAATAAATTTTACATTTTTATATTTAAAACATGGCTTCTTTGTTCCATAATGTTGTAATCTTTGTTAATAACTTGTTATTTTGCCTATATATATGGGTCTCAATGCTTGTTTACCTTGTGGGTTGTATGGTCTTGGCTAGTAAGAAGTGTAGACACCCGTGATTGGGATTGAGGGGATGTGAAACGGGAGTGAGTCAATGAGTTTCTATGGATAGAGGGGCAAGAGTTGATAATGTGTGATGAGTGAAGGTTACATCCTGAGAGTTATAAAGGTGAAGCATGTGTTTTATTGGGATTCATGTAAGTTTATTCGTTTGATGTGGATTTGAGTCATGTTGGTAGGCAAGCATATGATGTCATGAAGGAGAGAAAGTTATTTGATGGATGAGGGTGTTATTGGTCTAAATTTTGGAAAAGGTAGTAACTAGATTAGATTCGATAAAGTGGTGATGTAGGTAATGTGAATAAGGGAATCGACTTGTGAGGAAGGAACCTTTTATACTAAGTAGTGATGTTTCCCTATTAAGGAAGTATTATTTTGTAATTCAAGGCTATTGATGTGATCTTGTGGATAGGTTATGTCGGAAATTTGAAGAACAAGAAAGTGAGTTTAGCTTACGTGAGGTGTCTCGGGTTGAGTAAGATGAGTACATGAGGTAATTTATGGATAATGAGTGATGTGTAATCAAGGTTGAGTATTTGTTGATGGTTTGGACTTATGGATTGCATGTTGAAGGATGTTATAATTGAAAATGATGTGAGAATTATAGTTGGGGTTTGAATTGTGGAATAATGATAAATAAATTGAGGTACATAAGGGTGGATTGAGGCGATATCCTGGGTTGTTCATAGTCGTGGGAATATGTAAATTGAGTTCAAGGATTGATGAGAATTGAAAGTAAGGTAACTAGATGGAACTTGAGGTGATCAATTAGATTGGACGGTGAAAGATATCTAATAATAGTCGTAGTAAGAAGTGAATGACGAGACTATTTGAAAGCTAGTGTACACGTTTGATAGGGTAATTGATGGTTATCCTTTGAAAGTCGGTTTTCGGGGAGCGGTAAATTGTGTTGCTAAGCTAGTTGATCATTGAGATTATATAGGGTAACAGATTAATATAAGTATGCATACACGACGATAGAGGGTAGTTGGTGAGATTTTGGTCTAACGGTGATAATATAGATGTTGCTTGTAAAGTTGCCTCCCAATTGTCGAGTGAAGCGCCCATGGTGTACATTGTGATCTTGTTGTAGTGTCCATGTGAGGAGCTAGAATGATGGCCTTAGGCCAAGAGTTCGTCTATTAGCGTTGGTGTGATAAAATAGGAAAGTTTGGAACATAGTTTGAGAATGAAAACCTCATGCCCAGGTGACACTCGGCCGAGTGCACCATATACTTGACCGAGTGGCCGCCTACTCGGCCGAGTGGTCTGCTTTGACCCTTTTTTTGTTCATACTTGACCCAAATATTGGGTGTATACCCTTATATCGCGGTTTATGTTAGTTGACTCGCGTTGGATGAACATGTGGACCTTACATGAGTGATATTTTGTGAATTATTTATGTTTGACCATATTGGGTAGTTTTGCTATTTAAGAGTGAAATTCAAATGAAAGTGGTAATTGACATGTATAATTGGATGACAAGAATGATATAATAATCTTGTTTGATTTTGCGTTAATTGAGGTGATTTTATTTTATTGTGTAAAAGTAAGATGAAAATGCAAGTTATGTGTCACATAGTGGTCATTGCATGATAGTGATTGAGATCTTCCGTACGAGCGAAAGTATTGATGAGGAATGGGAACGGATATGGAAACACGTGTGTGATCACGTGGTGGATTTGACGTAGTACATGCGTGGCATGATGTCCGGAAATGGGAATGTTCAATATGGTTGAGTCACGTAACGACAAATTGCAGTAATTGATTGTTTCTTGTAGTCCGTATATTCGTGATTGATGTGCATACACGTGGAAGTACGAGAATTGACGCGATATAGAGACATAATAATCGAGTTATATCCCGTGATAGATGTGTATGCTTTTGACCAACATGAGTTAGGAGTTATCTATGAGATTAGAGTTTCGAATCGTTGGTTTGACCTGGCACTTGACCTTTGGGAGGCTTGTAGGTGGGGGGCCCTTAAAGAGGCTTCTAGAGTGGAATTATAGAAATGGCATAAGACTATATGAGACTGGATGATGGAGTTGCAATAGCTAAGAGAGAGTGTTGAACCTGGAACATAGTTATTCGTGGAATTTAGAAACGAGTGTATGAGATAATTATGAGGTTTGATGGCTGAACTTCGGGTCGAAGTTCTCTTTTAGGGGGAGTGGATGTAATAATTCGGAAATTTAGGAAAGGGAAAGTACAGAATGTGAGAAGTAGTGAGAATTGAGTGAAGAACTTTGGGATGAGTGTGTTGTTTAGAAAGAGCATATACGGTTGATAAACATGTGAGGTGGGAGAGAATGCATGAGATTTGAGGAAATGAGAGAGTGAGGTGAACTTCGGGGACGAATTTCTTTTTAAGGAGGGAAGATTGTAATACCTTGTAGTTTCTAAGGCGTTCACTCGATCGAGTGGACCGAGTATAACCAATACTAGATTTAGTAGAGTTGTTATAATGCCTGTCTGTAGAAGGGTCGTCTTAAAACTGTCATAAATTGAGATCTAGACATGATATTTATGTGATTCCCATTGGATATGATACCTTGTTCTCTTACGATTCCAACGGTAGGTCACACGCCCAAAATGACCAAGAAACGAGTGAGATATGACTGTTTTACGAAAGCTGGTCATTGCTGAGAACTGCATTGTACTAGACTGAGTGGAGTGTCACTCGACCGAGTGAGTTTCACTCGACCGAGTGAAGTGTCACTTGACCGAGTGTTTGGCACTCGACCGAGTGGACTCGGTACTCGGTCGAGTGCACTCTGGTCAGACGGGTTTTAAATCCGCAAACCCTCTTTCTTCTATTTCATTTCTATCTTCTTCCTTATCACTCTAAACTCTCTCCCTTCTCTCTAAAACCCTCACTAACACCATATTAGGGGATTCAAACTTGGTTTAGTGGATTTCTCTCCTTCCTCCTTCCTTCCTCTTAATTTGTAAGTATAGATCTACCCTTTTTATTTAGTATGAACCATAGAAATTGGGGGTTTTGTTATGGGTAGTTAATTAGTAATTAGTATATGTTAGATTAGGGGTAATAATAAGGGGTTTTGTATTGTATAATAGATTAGGATGTATTATGATAGTTCTTATGTGATTATTGTAGGATGAGACGGTTTTATGAGATGGATTCTTGTTGTCTTGGATTTGCTTATGGAGAAAGCTAAAAAGTAGGTTAATCCTACTCGGTTTCAATAATATGATGCTGTTTATGTTAATGTTATAGTTAGTCTTGCATAATTAGGGTATTTGCATTATAACATGTTTAGTGGTAATCACATCATTAAGAGGATGATTATGATATGTTGGTTGTGGTTCATGCATTGGTCATTATCATATATGTTGGAGGATTTATTGTTGTTGTTGTTGTTTTGGATACGTAAGACGGTTGGGAGACCGTCTTACGCTTGAGTCGCCTCTTGGAGCTTCCCACTCCAAGAGGGATGTGCACATTAATGGCTTGAGTTTAGAGGGATGCATGTGGTTGACATACGACGTCTAGCAGGGGATCCGGTTGGCTTCTAGACCCGGTACGTCTGGGCGTGTCCCGGTACCTATTTGTGGTTGTTGGTATATCTCGGCGTGTCCTGGTACCAGTGTGGTTGTCGGTATGTCTGGGCATGTCCTGGTACCGTGGTGGTGGCGGTGGTTTATTGGCGTCTCATTCACATTAGTGGTCATATTGCATGTTCACATTTGAGTCGTGTCATCTTTTAATTATTTATTGAAACTGACGTTTGTTGCGTCTGTGTATTTGTCATCTGTCTCTTTTGGGGTGGCCTGTATTGATCCATATGATGTCATTTAGTCATATGGGGAGTAGGTTAGGTACAGATTGTTGAATAGTACGCCGGAGACGGGACGAGCTTGATGAGTCATGAGATGAGTATCGCTAGTTAGAGGAGTATAGTAGTCATGAGTTGTATTTTATTCATTAGTTATGGTTTTTGGTGAAATGTAAGTAATATAATAAATCACGAAAAAACCGTTTCAAATACAAGGGATTAGCCCACCCAAAAAGACTGAACTAGTCCCCAAACCAATACACGGCCCAAGGCCATACAACAACACAGAGAACAATAAAAGGAAATAAAACCTATTTCCTACCAACAATCAATATCCCTCTATCTCAGATCCTTCATCTTCTTACCCCCATCTCAATCACGATTTCCTGTCAATCAAACAATCCAGCCAGCGACGATCTCCGTTCCCAATTTTGGAGGTCATATCTCCTCGCATTCGAGTCTTGAGTTCCTCAATAATATCGTGCGCCACTGCTTTCGGAGTAAGTAATTTGTGTTCAAACTTACACAGATTTCATTGTCGCCATATGTGATACATGGTAGCATTGATAATAGCATTAATCACATCCTGCTGAAGAGAAGAGCCTTGCATGTTCAATCTCCAAGCCAAGCCAAAATATCCTGGGTTAGGAGATGTATCCGGGCCCAGCTACTTCGATTTCCAGTATAACCATGCTATAATCGCATTGGAAGAAAAGATGATCATTATTCTCAGTTCAGATGTTAAAGGTATCAATCTCACTAATCCCCAACTTATGTAATTTTTCTTTCGTATTCAAGCATTTGTGATGATATATCCATGAGAGCATGCTGTGTTTAGGAAGTAACCATTTAGTCCAGACCAAATTCACCCAGTTTATTTTATCTCCTTTAAGTCTGAGGTATTCATAACCCTTTTTTACTGTATAATCTCGACCTTTCTGGTCCACCCATTCATGGTGGAGATAGGCATCTGCAAGTAAAGTTTTAACTTGGCAGACTTTTCTCCAATACCAACTAGAGTCATTGGATGAGGAGTAGTTCGGCCAAGGTTGTAATCACTAAACTTATTATTTATAATAAATGTTCTTTTATTGTATCTCTTATTAACCGCCTCGGGAAACCGAGAAGGTAACATCCCTCAATTACCTTGGTCGGGTAAGAAGGGGGTGTTACAGTTATGCTCTACCATAGGGCGAGGTAAGTTAGGTGAGCAATGAGCTTTTAAGGGTTAATGTAAAAAAAAAACATAAGGTGATCCTTAGTAGACAAAATAAAGATGGACTTTATGCTCTTTACAAAGAATACAGATTAATATAATGTACTAATACTGGTAGAAAAATTCAATTAAAAACAAATGAAAATAAATTGTTCAGACCTCAACAATATCCATTCCTTTCTGCTCTTTGGCAGCTGAAAGGGCTTCAAAGATCATTTCAATTGTGTCGTTATTGCACCTATCAAGAAGTGAGAATCGGGTAGCTCAGAAAGCATACAGAAGAAAAAGGTTATTAAAGACTTCACAAACAAACAATGGTTAAACAACTGCATTGCCTTTAATTTCCTGTTGGTATAATCTATCGCAACATTGTGCATTCTGAAAACTCGGAAAAGACATAGGAACAATAGCTCATTAGGTATGTATACAAGTTGCAAAAAATTGAAGTCATATACCCACTGGAACTGGCAACCGGAAGGCCACTTCGACAAAAATATGAAACATTTTGCCCAGCACAATATTTCCAAAAGAAAATAAAGAATTATCATGCTTCACGCAAGAGACATTATTATAACTACACCCTTTCATACCCACTTTTTATTCCTTTTTCACCAGTCATCCCCTATGCCAACCCACAAACTAAAAGTTGCAAAAATTTTACAGAAACCGGGTTAAGAAATGATGGTTAAGAAATGATGGTTTCTCCTTGACATGGTTAAAAGTGGTTCACGTGCAATAGGAATTGCCGGAGAAGGCTGAATGTTAACAAGAGGAGCAAGAGTAGCAGGAGAATCTTGCGTCACTTTGGGCTTTGGAATTCTAGTTCTTGTACTAGTACCCTGAACTGGAGGAAACATGTTCCGGTATTTGTCCTGAGTATGCAACATAACAAGCGACCATAAATAATTATTCAATCGTTCTATATAGAGAATGAACAACCAAAAAGGGTAGGTGCCGACTTCAGAGAGAAGCAAGCTGATGTGTCAATCAGAGTAACTTGAAGAAATTAACCAATTAAAGTTTCGCATGCTGCAACTTTGATGTGGCATTTAAACAAGCGCGTATAAGACAGTTGCTTTAGGGAAAAAAAAGGTATAAATTGCTCATTATCTCTTAGAACTGCCACTATAACACCGCCACGATAGGGTTTTTTTTACTAGTGTAAATGTTTTTGGTTGTCTTAAAGACTGTAAAAGTATCGACATATACCTGTTGTGGACATATCATGAAACAAAGGTCACAACTACAAACAACACAGCAAGTTCAACAAAGAGAAACCTGAACTGAAAGTTAAATAAATGCAAAACAAATTAAAATGAAGTGTGCAGCAAAACAACACAAATTAAATAGAGACCATACCACCAGCAATTAGTATTTGTTCACTTGAAGAGAGCTCTCAGCTTAATAAATAAACAGTCTAAACTAACTTTACCCGTCGCAATATGTAGGAAATATGCCATATAATCCAGAGAAACTCCCTATCAACCAAGGATTAGAATACACCATTTAGGGTCATGTCATCAAGTACGACAACGAGAAAAAGGGTTGAAAACTGCAGTCAAATCAAGGTATAGCAAAAATGAGGAATCAAAATAACTCTCACAAGCAAATAAGTGTCTCTATGACCGCTATTAACACACAGATACAGTCACTTTAACTTCTACTCCTCTATCTTCTAAATAGATGTTTTCAAATAAGAGCTCATAAATTGTCATCAAAGTTTTTACAGCTCGAAATCATCAGATAAAAGAGAAACTCCCTATACATAATCGAATAACATTAACATTAACAGATAACTAAAACAACAATATTCAAGTAAAACACAAAAGACAACAAAATCAATTTTATCCCAATTATTTACAAACATCAAAACCCTAGATCGGAAATTGTACCTAGGGGAACTGAATCGATGAGGGTTATATGTTGAGAGAGAAACTGGCAGTGGATAATGGTGAGTCGAGATTTGTATGTTAGAGATCTGACGAGTGATGAATGGTACAAGCGACGAGCAATGAGTGCATCGTAGGAGAGCATTGAGTGTCTCGGGAAAGTGGTGGCAGCGAAGAAGGAGAACGCTAAGGCTATCAACGGAGTCAGTGAGCATCGTAGTAATGAGAGGTGGAGAACGATGGTGAGCGGAGGATGATGCGCGGTCTGAGGGTGAGGATGGTGAAAGCGTGAATGATGATAGTTGATGAGGGCGATATGTTTCATAGGAGTAGTATGTATCTCTTCTCGTATACTCCCTCCATTCAACTCCACTTTACATGTATTTCTTTTTTGTCCATTCAACTCCACTTTACATGTTTTCTTTTTAGGCCAAGAAAATGACCATTTTATCCTTATTCACACTCCATATTTACAAACAATGTCATCCATACCCCACACTAATCCACCATAAAACCCCACGTTAATATTTTTTTAAGATTTTTAACTTCACCATTCTCTTTCCCTGTGTACTTTTTATAGTTTTTTTAATCCGCTCCTTAATACTCGTGCAAAAAGCAAACATGCGAAGTGGAGTTGAACGGAGGGAGTATTCTTTACGTTGCCCTGCGTATTTGTTCTCTACGAGTCTTTGGGTCGGTCCAGCTTTCTTTTGATGTGGCACTTCGTTTTAGCCTGGAATGTATTGTCACTGCGTTTGGGCCTGATTTTGGGATTGGCAGTGGCGACTTGCCACCTTTCCTTTTCATCTTGGTGGGCTCGGGGTTTATGCGGCTGGGGATGTCATGCACTATGCTTTTCTGGCGTCCCGTCTGCAGTCTACTGAGTTGCAGGCTAAGCTCCTACGTCTTTCTAGTATCATTGCTACTGGCCCTACTTTTGATGATGCCCTGCATAATTTTAATGAGGTTACAGGTTCTGATCTTCTACGTGATCCTAGTGAAATAGCTACCCCTAAACTTATGAAGAAATTGGCAGATATATATTTCGCGAAGGTTGCCGCTACTTCGGACTCTGTTTTCTCTTTGACTCTGCATTAGGTTGCATTGTGGAAGTCTCAGTAGGGGGCTCACTCTTCTGATTGGATGCGTGCGGTTCCTATTTCTGGGCTGGAGCAGACTATGAATGGGAGGACCTATCGTAGTGTGCTTAGTTATCGACTCAGCGTCCCTTTGTTCACGGTGTCTGGGCCCTATCCTGCTTGTTCTCAGGTTTTTGATGGGGATGCTTATGGCGATCATGCTGTGTCTTGTGCTGGTACTATGGGCGTTAAGCATCGGCATAACCTCGTTCGTGATACCTTATTGGACATCTGCTACAGGTCGGGGATCTCTGCTAGTAGGGAGGTTGATATCGGTTTGGTTGATGGGCATGGTTGCTCCCTTCGTCCGACGGATCTGCTTCTTTATTCCTGGGACAGGGGGCGTGATGTGTGTGTCGATCTGACGGGGTCTTCACCCTTGTCTCAGAATGGGGTGTCCGATTTTGTGTCGGGTCGGGTTGTTGCCGATGCTGCTCAGCGAAAGTATGCCAAGCACCGAGATTTGTGCACGATGGCTGGTTATGGTTTCCTACCATTCTCTTTTTCTTCGTTGAGAGAGCTGGATTCGGATGTTGTGGCTTTGCTCAAGCGGATCCAAAAATTCTCTGTTTCTCAGGATGCAGGGCCTCGCGCGGCCGCTTACATTTTTGCTAGACTTAGCTTTGTTATCGCTAAGGGAGTGGGGGCCCAGATTGTTTGTCGGCTGCCCACTAATTTCTTGTAAAAATGTTGATTATTTTTAATAAAAGTTCCGGTTTATAATAAAAATAAAATAATAATAATAATAAAAATAAAAATAACGATATTAACGTCGGTTCTAACCGAAAGCGTCACTAAAGGGCTATGATGGCGGTTCTAAATAAAGATGTGTTTCTATTTATCACTATTTTTAAAGTCGTTATAAACGTCGGTTGTAACTAAAACCACCACAAATGACTTCTAATGCCGGTTTTAATAAAGAACCGTCACAAATTGTTTTCCTAAGCGCGCCGGTTCTTAAATAAAACCTCCATAATAGACCTCCAAGAGCATAAAAAATCTCTTCCCGCCAAGATTTTTTGTTTTTCGCGACGTTAATATTAAAGGCGCCACGATAGCTGCGACGCGTTAGGGGTTTTTCTACTAGTGTTAGCCTTTACTAAGAGGGTTTAACTCTCAATTTATTACAAAGAGGTTATATATAGTGATACAAGGATTAGGTTAACCAAGGGTTTATATGAAGATTAGGCCCCTTAATTGACGTCTGAGGCCCTGTAAGTCCTGAAGAGGGGACGCCCGACCTCTGCTCGAAGACAATCATCCTGTATGGGAAGACGCCCGACCCAGCTTGGTGATGTGACTCATATTTCTGCACATTTAGTCCCCGAATTAACCTCGTTTCCATGCTTTATAGCGATTATTAGGGCCATTTCTTATCTTTAGTTCCCCATTTTGCATATTCTTTGAGATTTTGTGTCCTTGGTAGGAGATGATGGCTAGCCTTGCAATTATGGAAAAAAATGGAGCAAAATGGATCGCATCTAATGACCAAGCATCGAAGAGGAAACCAAGACTAAAGGCCTAAGCAAATAAAACAAGTGAATTGGGCAATGATAAAAGATCCCCACGGGCCCAAGACAGTCCCCACAAATTGTTAGGAAGTCACAAAAAGGAGAAGGAACCCTGTCCCAGGATCCGGACGTCCCGAGCTCAGCACGAGCGTCTCAAGCCAGGATCCGGGCGTCCCAAGGCTCGGCTCGAACGGATCTTCTCACAGACCCGGGCATTCATCAAGCCAGGACGCGTGTGTCCCTGGGGGACTTGCAACCCAGCTCGCGCGTGTCCCTATAGGACTTGCAAATCGTCAACTTCTCTTAGGGTCTTAATGTAACACCCCCATACTCCGAGTGCCTTACCAGGACCACTCAGGTATGAAGACATCACCATCTCGGTCGCCCGAGGTATGATAATCAAATAGACAAAACGGAAACAATATTTATTATAAATAGTTTAATGATAAATACAATCCTCAAAACCAAACCAAAGTACAATACATTATTCCAAACTATCTGTTCTCAACTGAAATGTAAATAAATGCTAAACTACAAATGGAAGACTCTATCGTCATGTCATGGCCATCCCACTATCCCAGACTCATCTCTATACTGTTCAATATCTCGCTCACCATCCCCGAATGGATCACCGCAGGTTTTACAAAACAACACCGGGTCGGTACTAATCACACAATCAATATAAATAACAATAATAAGACAAACATACATACAACGAATCACACACACACATACACACACCACCAACTCCCATCATCTCAATACTGACTGTCCACTGGACCAGCCCTGCCAGTGGGGGACCGCGGCCGTTCCCACCTAAGCCCCGCTCATCGTACGAGCGATAACCCTGTCCATTAATGTGCACATCCCCTTTCGTGGCGGGTTCCACGAAGGGCGAAACTAGGGCGTGAGATCACTCCCGCAAGTGACCCCACTCAGCCGAGAACGCATCTCGAGAACCATCAACAAACACAACCACAATCACAATCACATTCACAATCATCATATCAAACAACTAACTACAGCACATAACCAATATCCCATTATGGGACTAATACTGAGTAGGAAATCCTACCTGGAAAGCACAACACGCAGACGGTATCTACAGCTGTATCAAAACGGCTCCTCTACGAATTCTCCTCCTACCATACAACACATAGATGCTACCATTCAAATACTACTCATAAAAACCCCCAATTCCTAAATTAGGGTTTCATCAATCTTAACAAAACATTATAGAAATTATATTAAAAGCTTACCCTCGACGCAAGGAATCCAACGACACGAACTACGATGCAAACCGACCGTCTGAACTCCGGGAATTGTCAAGAACGCGATTAGGAAGAAGAACTAGTTGCTTTCTCTCTTAAACAGGTTTTAGGTTTTGTAAAAAGTGATTTAAAACAATTACGAATATGTTTAAATACCTTAATCGCGTAATTAACAAAACCCGAGAAAACTCCCCCCGTAAAACCGGACACTCGATCGAGTACCCAAGGCACTCGATCGAGTACCCCCCTACTCGATCGAGTGCCCCAGCTACTCGATCGAGTACCCAACAGGTCAGAAACTATTTTATTCCGCAACTTGCCCATACTCGACAGAGTAAGGGCTACTCGATAGAGTACCCCCGAGACATATAAATACGGAGTATTACAGTCTTCCCTCCTTAAAAGGAACTTCGTCCCCGAAGTTCAAACCACTACTAAAACAAAGGTACTCCAAAACATTCCCGACTCAACAACCAAAACAAAACTCAATATAAAACACGCTACTTACCCAACTCATCCCGACAACCTACCGACGCAACATATAAAAAGGTGTATAAAACTCTTAGAAACTGCTCGCGATCATCTCCTACCCCCCTAAAAGAAACAAGGTTACGTCCCCGTAACGATACATACCTGATCAAAAAGGAAGGGGTAACGCTCTTTCATGATATCCTCTGCCTCCCATGTGGCTTCCTCGGTCTCGTGGTTAGACCAAAGGATCTTGAGCAAAACTGTCTCACCACCCCTAGTCTTTCTAACCTTTCGGTCTAGGATCTGCTTAGGTACCTCAAAATATGATAAAGACTCATCAAGCTCTAAGTTCTCGGCCTCTAACACATGTGAAGGGTCGCTCACATACTTCCGCAGCTGCGATACATGAAACACATTATGTACTCTCTCTAACGCAGCTGGTAAAGCCAGACGATAAGCAACTTCCCCAACTCGCTCTAAGATCTCATAAGGCCCTATACTCCGAGTGCCTTACCAGGACCACTCAGGTATGAAGACATCACCATCTCGGTCGCCCGAGGTATGATAATAAAATAGACAAAACGGAAACAATATTTATTATAAATAGTTTAATGATAAATACAATCCTCAAAACCAAACCAAAGTACAATACATTATTCCAAACTATCTGTTCTCAACTGAAATGTAAATAAATGCTAAACTACAGCGGAAGACTCTATCGTCATGTCATGGCCATCCCAGCTATCCCAATACTCATCTCTATACCTGTTCAATATCTTCTCACCATCCCCGAATGGATCACCGCAGGTTTTACAAAACAACACCGGGGTCAGTACTAATCACACAATCAATATAAATAACAATAATAAGACAAACATACAAATTGAATCAATGTCACACACACATACACACACCACCAACTCCCATCATCTCAACATCGATCGTCCACCGGACCCACCGCCAGTGGGGGACGCAGCCGTTCCCACCTAAGCCCCGCTCATCGTACGAGTGATAACCCTGTCCATTAATGTGCACATCCCCTTTCGTGGCGGGTTCCACGAAGGGCGAAACTAGGGCGTGAGATCACTCCCGCAAGTGACCCCACTCAGCCGAGAACGCATCTCGAGAACCATCAACAAACACAACCACAATCACAATCACATTCACAATCATCATATCAAACAACTAACTACAGCACATCACCAATATCCCATTATGGGACTAATACTAAGTAGGAAATCCTACCTGGAAAGCACAACACGCAGACGGTATCTACAGCTGTATCAAAACGGCTCCTCTACGAATTCTCCTCCTACCATACAACACAAAGATGCTACCATTCAAATACTACTCATAAAAACCCCCAATTCCTAAATTAGGGTTTCATCAATCTTAACAAAACATTATAGAAATTATATTAAAATCTTACCCTCGACGCAAGGAATCCAACGACACGAACTACGATACGAACCGACCGTCAACTCCGGAATTGTCAAGAACGCGATTAGGAAGAAGAACTAGTTGCTTTCTCTCTTAAACAGGTTTTAGGTTTTGTTAAAAGTGATTTAAAACAATTACGAATATGTTTAAATACCTTAATCGCGTAATTAACAAAACCCGAGAAAACTCCCCGTAAAACCGGACACTCGATCGAGTACCCAAGGCACTCGATCGAGTACCCTCTTACTCGATCGAGTGCCCCACTACTCGATCGAGTACCCAACAGGTCAGAAACTATTTTATTCCGCAACTTGCCCATACTCGACAGAGTAAGGGCTACTCGATAGAGTACCCCCAAGACATATAAATACGGAGTATTACACTTAATCGTCATTTAAGCCCTTATTAACCCTAATCCTTGTACTTAATTTTTGTATAAATACCCTATTGTACTACCTAGATTAGAATCATCTTGTACTTATCTCTTAATAATTTTCTTAATCAAGTATTAATCTCTCTTAATTTAGTCTTAATCCAAGTTATAATACACATTTCAATATTAATCACATCTTAATCTTTCCTTAATGTCTCAATTGTTCTTAGTTTTAGTTGGGTAATTAGAAAATTATTTTGGGTTTATTGGAGGATTGACAACCTTCCATAAATCATCAAATTTACTTCTATTTTTCTTTGCTTTATTATTTGGATCATCTCAAGTAGGTATAATCCCTTTTACCTTTGCTTAATTATTATTAATTACTTCACTTGTTCATCATGTTTTGCTTTGTTAATATGATTGACATCCTTATTAGCATGTTAAACTTGACCATGAGTGAGTAGTCTCTTAGCTAGGGTTAATGGGGAATTAGTGGGAATCAATCATGGGATTAGATCTATGATTTATTTAATAAGCTTCCATAATTAGTTGCTTGCTTCTTGTTATTCCAACCTATACACATGTTATGTTTGATGAAATGATAGACTATGAAACCTTGTATTTTTTACCCATCTCTTATCTTTTCAATGAGGCTTGTAAGATATAAGAAAACTCAAGCCTTGTTAGACCATGCATAGAGTTGAATAGGAAGAGACTAAGTCGACTTGTAAGTGTTGTAAAGTCTTGATCGACTCGGCTCCGGAACCTAAATCTTCCTAGGAATTGTAAGATATTGTGAGATCCCTGAAAAAATCTCCTTTTTTGGAAATAAGTCAATAAGTATGGAGTCGCCAGTAGGTTTTATACAAAAACATACAAAAATAAATTTAACGGAAAAGGCCCCTTTTGATCCCTGGAATGGGGACTGATCCGTCATTTCGGTCTGAACCAAAGATTGTGGATTCGGGGATAAAGGTACGGTCAGGGAAGGTGTTAGGCACCCGGACCGCCCATCAAACTGACAGCCTCTACTATTTATTTGTAGGGTTATTCTCATTGGTACCCTCGAGTTATCCACTTTTCTCACTGGTACCCCCGCCTTTTCATAATCTCCAATTATACCCCTTAACTTCCTTCTTTATTCCCAACTGTTACAATAAATATTTTCCGTCAAATATACATACTTCCGTTAGATTTATAACTCAGTTGCTGAGTGTACATTATCTCTCTCCCCCAAAATCCACTCTAAAGCTCACTGTACATAAGGTTTGTCTAACTCATTTTACTTTAGCAATTTGACTATGGCGATAAGCCGATAACATCTCTTTGATTTTATATATACAACTAATACCTGCATATACTCCATTTGATTATCGAAACACTTGGCTATGGAGTACTAGATTAGTGGTCAACACTACATTTTGTTCACTCTACTTTTGATTGATTCTGGCAACAAGAACTCAATTTCTCTTATTCAGGTTTGTTTTACATCATCTTCTACCTTTTAATCACTTGTACCAAGATTGTTTTTGCATGTTTAAAGTTTCAATTTCTATGAGTTTTCTTTGTTGAGTTTAATCACAAATCACTAGTCTATTGTTTCTAATTCTTTGTGGAGAATGATAAATGTGATGTACAATAAGTCTCCTTTAAGACGGATATATCCGTCTTAAGAATAAAATGGGTCAAATAATCTGTCACTTGCGTAGGTAAGACAAGTCGTATGCTATTTGACCTGTCTAAATGGATTGTACCGTCTTAAAAGAGATTTCGTGATGTAAAAAAAGGTAGAAGCTAGATAATTGGAATTGGAGGGAATCTAGAAAAGTTGACAGTAAATAAATGTGCTTCTCAATTCTTGATCATGTCTTCCTTTTTGTAAAGATATGTCAGTTTCATGTTTTAGAACCAAAACAAAAAATTACTGTAACTTCTAAAAACATGGAAAATTGGTCTTCTTGTTAAGTAGCATTACATATCAGTCAATATACAAAATCAACTGCTATTATAACAACAATTCTTCATCTTGTCTTCCTCTTATGACCCTTGCTTGATGCTCCATGGACTGTTGTCGCTACTGATGTCTGGGTGTTGACAATTTCAGCTGGAATTTCTGTCTCATATTGCCCAAAACTGCACCCTCTAAGTCCTCTAGTGAGTCAAAAAGTTTGATATGTGACTTGCCACTCACCTTGTTACAACGTTTCACAATCTTACCTTGCATTTTTGCCCTCTCTTTTGCAGTGTAACCTCCTTTGCATGTTTTTGAGTTATGTCCAAAGCATTGACATTTCGCACACTTTATTGATGTTGATCTTTTTCCCTTCCTTTGCTCTCCTGGTTCTCTTCTCCTATTTCTAGATGGTCTCCCAATTGATCTCCTTAGAGTGGGAGGTTCTAGGCAAGGTACATCAAACATAGGCCATTGCTCGCTATCGGGTATTGGATTAATGGACATACCATATGCCTCCTTATATCTCCTAACAGAATACCATTCACTCACATAGTCAACGGGATCCCTTTCGGCAGATAATATTGCTCTAATAGCATGTTTGCATGGAATGCCACTAATTTCCCAAAGACCACAAGCACAAGTTCTCTTATTCAATGACACATGCAGTTTAGTAGTACGACCGTCATGTACCTCAAATTCGCCCCTTCCAGATCGGTAAGTAAGACACGTTCTTGAATCTTTTTTAAGCACCTTCAGCTCATTCATTATGTTAGGACATATCCCTTCATCTGGCCAAGAATCAGCTACATGTTGTCTTGTAGCGTATCTCACCATTGTCATTCTTCTAACACCTATTACATACAATAAATTTTATTAGTTAATTATAGCTTTATAAGAGCAAACTCACCTTCAAGGAGACTAATAGCAGCATATACATTTAAGAGAAAACTCACCTTCAAGAAGACTAAGCACTGGTAAGCATCTGTGTACTCCTAGTGTACTGTTAAAGCTTTCTACAAAGTTAGATGTATTCTCGTCACTACAAATTCTCGGGTCAAACTTGTGTTTTGCCCAAAGCTCCTTTTCTCCTAAATCAAGGAACCACCTAGCACACCCTTTCCCTGCATTTTGGACAACCATTTCAAGAGCTTTCTTGAATGAAAACTCTGATGTCGCATTAACTACTCTCCAAAACAACTGGTGCATCATTATTCCCGGGTATTCTGATTTGAAGTTTTTACAAAGATGCCTAGCACAAAACCTTCTATACGCCTCAGGCCATACAATTTCCAAAGCTGGCTCTACACCCTGTTCAATTTGGGATACATATTATATAATAAGCTTTCATATAAACTTATTAAGGCAAACAAATTTAACTAAATTAACAGGAGTTAAGTATGATAAATTACCTTTTGTCTATCAGAAATGATTGTCCAATCACTTCTTTCACAACTGGAAATAACTTGCTTCAAGTGCCAAAAGAAATTTGCCCAGCTATCTTTGTTCTCAGACTCCACAACACTGACTGCCACGGGA
The DNA here is from genome assembly GCF_048544455.1 of Silene latifolia. NCBI lineage: Eukaryota > Viridiplantae > Streptophyta > Magnoliopsida > Caryophyllales > Caryophyllaceae > Silene > Silene latifolia. The sequence continues at coordinate 283,975,470 of NC_133538.1, read as the reverse complement.
AATATTTCATTGTTTCCATCAAGGGCAACAGCTGACAACAAGACACCACCATGATTACCTTTCAAGTGAGTTCCATCAACTCCTATAAGGCTCCTACACCCTGCCATTAAACCTTTAATTTGAGCGTCAAAGGAGATAAAAACACTTTTGAACTGTAGGGTTCTTTCTGGGGTATCCATTAAAGACCAGGCACAATGGGCACAGCTTCCGGGATTTGTTTGCTTCACCATCTCACAATACCTGGGCAATAACTTATAACTTTCATCATACCCACCATTTATTTCTTTCAAAGCCTGTTTTTTCATTCTATACAATGTAGAAAGCTTCATTTCTATCCCATATCTATCCATGAGAAGATCTTGAATAGATTGTGCCGAGATATCAGGATTTGCTCTTATATCCCCCACTAACTTTTTTGCAGCCCAAGAAGCACTGGCCATTGGATTGTGATTCATTACACCCGTACAGCTATGATCAGGGTTATTGATTGACTTTATGGCCCACGTTGTCCCATCCGGAAGTACACTTGCATGAATTCTCCAATTACATGTTAGAGTGGCACATTCTGCAGTATATCTTTTTCTGTCAGCCTTAACAACAATTAAGAAGAACCCTTCTTGAACACAATAATCCCGTAGAACGTCTTTAAAATGTTCATTATCCATAAAAAGCATCCACGGCCTTAATATAATTTCCCCAAACTCCTTCTTTTCATACATCTCACCATTGGCATAAAGCTGAGCCAAGTACCCCTCATCATCTAGCACCCATTCATTACGTTGAAAAGGAACATAACCATCATCAACACGATCAAGGGAGGAAATTAATAGGTTATCTTCCACCTCTAAATCATTCATATGACCCTCATCCTCAACTACGTCATCATTAGATGGTTCATAACTGTCATCACTATCAGAACTTTTAGATTCACTATCATATTCAAGAATCTTTCTTCTTGTTGCACTTCTACTCCTCTTACAATCAACACTTTCTTGCATTTGAGTCTTAGCAAAATATATACCCTTTCTTTTAGCTGACGCTTTAGGCATTTTGAACCTTTGACCACCAACTTTAGTAACAACTGTTTGAGATTTTTGAGAGGAAGGCTGGAATGAAGGACCACCAAATTTGCTTAACCTTACACTCTTCACAGGAGAAACGTTTTCTTGAATGACGGAGTCACTGTTTTTATTTGTTTTTGTTCTCCTAACTTTCAATTTCTCCCTGTTACAATAATTCATATCCAAAGTAGAAGTATCACCCATATTTATAGGAGTTAAAATTGGGTCCACGACCATATTTTGAAAAGGATCAAAGTTATCCACATTTCCAATTGAAACATCCTTAGCTTGATTTGAATTACTACCACTACATGCCCTAAGTTGCCTAGCCATTAACAGAACATGGGAAGGAGTACTATCACAACCAATCCATATATCAATTGTTTTCTTTCCGATACATTTGCTGAACATTTCCATTAGACCATTGTCATCCTTTATGGTTATAAATTTCATACTATAACTATATGCCAATGTTGGGTGTGTAGGCAGAAGCATTCCACGTTTCTCTGCCTCATCGTACATGTCGTTGATCACATCGATTAACAAACACTTATCGGTATCTTCTATGACAACATCAATACTCTCCCCCCTAAAGTTCATTTTCAATACAAGATTTTCCATTCTGTAATGGACAATAAAAAACATGAACAAAGACAAAAACTTTAAGATAATTTGAAGAAAATCTCATATGAACATGATAATAATAATAGAACAATGTATGCTTCTGATAAAAGGTTGAATAACCCTAATGTCATATTATCAACAAATAAAGATTGAAAATTAGGGATAAAAAAACATTGCTAATAGAACACTTACTTGAAATGGAGGTTTATCAACTAAATGAACAAAGGTGTTAGGTTGAAATTATGGTGTGTGTTGATAAATTTGACGAAGAATCAGATAAACAAGCAGATGAAGTTGAGTAGGGCAAAGAGGAAGTTGAATAGGGCAAACAAGCAGAGGTAGTAGGAGCATATGAATTTTAATCGTGGATTTTGGGTGGGAGATATATAGGCACCTGAGTTATAAATCTAACGGAAGTATGTGTATTTGACGGAAAATATTTATTGTAACAGTTGGGAATAAAGAAGGAAGTTAAGGGGTATAATTGGAGATTATGAAAAGGCGGGGGTACCAGTGAGAAAAGTGGATAACTCGAGGGTACCAATGAGAATAACCCTTATTTGTAATATTATATATTTGACGGAAATAACAAAAGAATAAGAAAAACGATACAAATTATGTACAAGGACAAGTTAACTAGTTAGATTATATACAAATATACGATAAATAAATAAATAAAACAAGGAAATAGAAAAAGTACAGAAAACTTATTTGATGTCGGTACCCTCAGGCCTATGTGGATGTTGACTATGAATAAAAATCGACTTTGTCGTTAATTAATGGCTCTTATGCGCTTATATGGAAAATTGGGACAATTTATTTGTGTGTGGTTTGATTTAAAACTGTGATTGTATATTTGAGACGATAATAAAAGTGGAGTTTTTGATTCTGATTTCGTGATTTGTGTGTGCGGGGAATATTATTGTCTTTATGAATCTCCCTGATGATATCTCACTTGTCTCCCGCTACTATTGTACCCCTTCTTCCCGTGGATATGCGGGAGTATTTATAGTAATGAGATGAGAAGTTTACCGTCACATGGATTCTTAACAAGATAAATTTGGACTATTCATGAATTTATACGCATTCATACGAGGACAAGAAAGCAAGAGTCTCATGCTTACCAATCCTTCCTTACGGTTTACGTTAGCTATACAACAATACAAGATATTTTATTCCACTCCCAATTGACTTTTATTAATGGTTTTCATATATGGATCTTTGGTGAGTGGGGAAATTACGTGACTACTAGTCCATATACTTTCGTCCGCACGGCTCTGTTGGGTCTTATGTGTGATATTTGAATTGGCTAATAGGTAATTAGACAGGCTGTTGGATCGAATGGAATATGGTGAGGTAAATATGGGTGTTGGCCCATTTTCAATTAGATATTACTTTAAGTCATTTATTATTTACGGTTTTGTACCGTTCATATATTAAAGTGGGTTAAATAGGAATAAAGGGCTAAATGGTGGTTTTGTATCATTTTGAGTAATTTATGGAGAAATAAGCGTAAAGAGTCATTTAATTGTAACATTGTCAATTTTCATTTAGTCATTTAATTTTAGCCTCATCATCGGGTACTCGTAAGGCTAGGTAGACATTTTGAGGTGTCTACAGAAGCCCCCACTTTGACCGAGTCTCAGTAAGATGAAGGTCAAAGTAGTCCGGTAGGGACAGTTAAAGGTTAAGAAACGTACCTGGGCCTCTTATATTACCTATCTGGAGTAGCTGGAATCTTGGACTGACTTAGCAAAACTTTGTTTTACTAATCTGGAATGAAGCTGGAACTGGTGCAATGAAACTTTGTTTCATTGGTCCGAAACTGGTATAGTGAAACTTTGTTTCACTGGTCTGGAACTGGTATAGTCAAACTTTATATAGCTTGACTGGAACTGACATGATAAAACTTCGTTTTGTCAATCTGGAATGGAGTTGGTAAAACTTTATTTCACCATTCTGAAACTGGTAAGGCAAAACTTTGTTTCGCCGGTCTGGAATCTGGTAAAAGCAAAACTTTGTTTTGCTGGTCTGGAATCTGGAATAGCCAAACTTTGTTTAGCTGGTCTGGAATCTGGTGTAGCTAAACTTTGTTTAGCTGGTCTAGAATCTGGTATAGCCAAACTTTGTTTAGCTCGTCTGGATCTGGTAGAGCAAAACTTTGTTTCACTTAAGAGTGTACCTGCAAAATCTGATTTCACAAGCTCAAATGCGCGTCAGAGCCCGCCGACCGAGGATTCAAAATTTTATTTTGAAAAGGGATTAGATTGTAAAATTTGATTTTACAAACTAGGATTTGCAAAATTTTATTTCGCAAAGAAGAAAATTCACAAAATTTTATTTTAAGAACTCAGATGCATGTCAGGGCATGCCGACCAAATAGTTTGAAAATTGCAAAATTTTATTTCGCAAAAAGGGCAAGTTCAGAAAATTTTATTTTAAGAACTCAAAATGCATGTCAGGGCCTGCCGACCAATTGAAAATTTTATTTCGAAAAAGTTAGATTTGAAAATCGCAAAATTTTATTTCACGAAATGGCTGGAGATTTGCAAAATTTTATTTCGCATAAAGATTTGCTTAGAATTTTTTGATTGATTTTGAAACTCGTAAAATTTTATTTTACGAAAAGATGAAACTTTATGGGAAAGCCCCCACTTTGGATGAATCTGGAAGATGAATGACAAAGTAGTCAACTGAAACAGTTAGTGACAAATATATGACACATAATTGGATATGATGCATGTATGATTAATGCAAAAATGGAGTTTTTTTTTTAAAAAAAATATTTGAATTGAGATTCTTTTTTGAAAAGATTTTGAAAAAGATGGGGTCTGACCAAAATGCGATCCAAGTAGAATTAATGGACACGGTTACTCTGGAAATATCTCTGATGTGGAGAATATTTATCATTTTTATTTGATTTGTAACTTTGAGTTATATTTGATGAGTTCTGCCCTCTTTACAGTAACAAGGTCTACTAATTAAGCAAAACTAATACCATAGAAACAAAATATTTTTGTGACCGTATAAATTTAATGTACATCCCTCTAAGTCTAAGATGTTGAATGAGGGTGATAAATAGAATGGAGTAGAAGGTTCTATGGTGTTAGAAGACCCTGGAGACCTGTGTGCCTCTCTCACTCACCTAAATGAATGAAAGGATCGTCCCAAGAGGAATGGAGACAATGAAACTGTGGATTGACTCGTCTAAGAGATGAAAAAGTGACTATTTTGCAATTTTATTTGCATCTTGGACTGGAGCTTTTTTGTCTTTTGTACTGGAACTTTTTTTTGTCTTGTGAATTTTTGAGATAGATTTTTGACACTGGATTAAATTGCAACTTTGGCTGGAATTTTTTTGTCTTGTGAACTTTTAAGTCTTTTGACACTAGAGTTGTATCTATTTGAGATCATAGTTTTTTGTCTTTGACTTTTTGGCACTTTTGTCGCTGGACTTGTATCTATTAGAGATCTTAATTTTTGGGTCTGCTTGTGAATTTTTGAGACTTCTGACATTGGAGTTGATTGCAACTTTGACTGGAATTTTTGTTGACTTATGAGAGTCTATGGTAGTGTGAATATTTTTGAGCTAGTATCGGTACTTGGACTCACATCTTTAGTTCATTCGAAGGGACTAGTGGTCACCTATAAATCAGCACGGAGTGCGCGCTCCCGTGTCTTATTGGATTTGATATGTTTGGGCACGGGTGTACTATGAATCTGATTTGAATATTTTTGAACTAGTTTTCTAGCACTAATGGAAGTGAATGATAATATTTGCTAAAATGGTCGATCATATGAGTTCGTGCTCATGTTGTAGTCTTTGAGATATGGGAAATTGATAAATCTGGTAGATGGAGAGTTGTGCTCCTTTGGTAGTCATATGGAAAATTGACGAATCAAGTAGAAAGATGTAGTCTCCAAACCTAGAGGTCACCTAGAGACACGGCGATCAAGGAATTATCACACCACAAGAGATGAAAAAGGTGGTCAAATGCACGCCCTCGTTCAGGCTAACTCTAAGAGATCGATTGATCTACACTAAAGAGGCACGCCCTAAAGTATTTCAAGTCTATTCTACTAGTTAAGGGTAAAAAGTAGAACAAGTGACTAATAAAAATGACATATGCTCTGATTTTATTTATTCAACTCAAAAAGGACTAGGATGGTCTTATCTTAATTAGACACTTATGTAAAATATTGTTTGTTTAGGTAATGTCAGGAATACTCGTATGAGATTATATGACTATCAGAGTGAATCTTCTTATTCTGTTGATATGTTTGTTCTTATTCTTAGTTTTTTTTTATATATGCAACTGAGAAAGGACTTGAATGGTCCTATTTTAAAGAATGCTCAAATTTAAGTATTATGGTAGACCACTAAACCTAAGACGCAGGAGGTACAAACATTGGTTTTGACTTTTAAATTTAATTGATTCCCCTTTTGCTCAATTTCAAGAGCTAAATCTAAACGCTAGTTTAACAAATGTCACTTGATCCTCTATTTTTAGCATATTTGGAGATAACATGTACGTCAAATTTTTTTTTTGCCAAAGTGTGGAGATCATATACATAGAAATTCAGGAGAGTTATTTTGAATTTGATAGAAGGACTCGATGTATAAGACGACACACACAAGTTTCTACATGGATCACAATAAGTCATTTTTTTAAATGATTCAAAAGAGAGAAAAAAAAGTTAAATGGGATTTTTTTTTATAAAAAAGAAATTAAAAATTAAATTAGGACCTCTATTTTTTGGAAAGAAAGGAAACTTTTTTTTTATTTGTGAAAGGAGTATGAAGAGTTAAGAACGATAAACACCTAAGAGGGGGAAGGGGTGAATTAGGTATACCTTTTAAAAAATTTCTCGTTTAATTGGTTAATGACTAACACAAGTAAGATTTATTAGGTACGAGTTTGAGAAACTTAATGGATTGTAAGTTCACAAACGGTACAGCAGGCCTATGCAACAGTATGATGAACTGTTGCACATCACTGGCAACGAGATAGGTAGATAAAAATGCAAAGGATAAACGAATGTAAAAGTAAATAAACAAACAAGACGATGTTTTAAAATTGGTTCACTCCTACTCCGAGTTTACGTCCAACCGTTATTTTATTGCTTGTTTAGAAATTTACTCAAACTTAACTAAACCTCTTACAATGAAAATAACTCGCCAACCTACTCCGGTTGCAATTGCTTGAAGCTACTCCACTTCAAGACTTTCCCTTGCTCAAAGCTACTCCACTTCAAGACTTAAAGTTCTATCTCAACGGTTTACAGTCGTCGAATCTCGGTGGTTCACTTAAGAACATGGAGATTACAATTAAGACCTAAACACGAGAATCATTGAACATATTCTTTATGCAACAGTGAAGCGAACTGATACTTGGAGATTTTAGAGCTTTGAAAAACAAGTGAAGACTTTTGAAAACAGAAAACGGTTTTGCAAATATTTGAAGAACAAAGCTTAAAATGCTGAAATGATTTTGCAAATGTTTTACAATGAGTATTCTGAAAAGTCTTAGCAATAAATGATAAATGAGATGGCTATTTATAGAAGGGAGAAGTGTGTAAGAGAATGATCTTTAACACTTGAACACTCTAATGTCCATGGGTTTATAAGTTGTTTATCATTTAAAAATAAAGAGAAACAATCAAGTTGCAAGGCTCAAGGCAGCTGCATTTTTCCAAAGCAAAGAGTGTTTCCCATAAAATTTATGGGAACTCACAATTTCGCCCAAAATGGAAAAATCAAAAGACCCATTTTTAGCATGAAAATCCACTTGCATTAATAGGATT